>NC_057950.1:16193012-16493012 GCF_018555375.3 Anguilla rostrata
CTACTCTCCATTCTGTAAATATTCTGCTATTCCCCTCTCTCATACCTCTATCTCTTCATTTGAATTGCATGCTGTCGCTGTGACTGACACATCTAAAACTTTCATTGTTGTTGTTTACAAGCCACCTTGTCTCTTGGGGCACCCTTCTCAGCTGATTCCCCATGGTAATGCTGGGACACTTCAACATTCTGCTGAGGAGCCCCCAGTCACCTGAAATTTTCCCTCTGCTCCCACATGCCTGACCTCCCCAATGCATGCAGGAGGGAAACAGCTGGACCTGGTCTTCCTGAGGGACTTCTCCACCTCCAGTCTCATGGAATACCCCCAACTGGCTGTCACCTGCTACCCTCTCTTCTAAGGCCTTTACTTCTCTCCCCTTTCCTCATTTCTACTCAGCTTACTAGCTAGCTAGTGCTAATTGGAAACTCAAGCTTCTAATTTATCTCTAACTGTTCTGTCAGATTTTATGTTGAGGCCCTGGACATGAATAGTACACATATTTTTTGCTTGCATAAATTACACACAGGATGGGGATATGTATCCCTTGTTCCTCCAAGAAAATGAAGTGATGGTATTATTTCCAGTATTGGAACACTGTACTAAGCATTTAAAAAAGTAGAGTAGTACTGGATAATCAGGGTAGCCTATTCTATTATGCTATATTTATCTACTGCATCGCAGCAGTGAAATGTTCAAGTTATAAAGGAAAACAGTTCAGCAAGATTGTTGTGTATAGGCAAGTTCATCATCCATTTTTTTAACAAAACAATTTTCATTGTATTTGTAGTTCAGTAAAATGGCATTGTTTTCTTTGCAAGGGCAAACCAAGGGGCTGGTGTGTGTCTGAGAGGTATTGATGAGAGGGAAGGTCCCAGAAAAGGCCCAGGTTTGGCGATAATAGGATAAGACAGCCCGGGAGCAAAGTTATCTGGTTGACTATGTTTCCCCTGAAGTGATGAATAATGGGGCTTAGCCAAAGGGCATGGAGTTAATTGTCTGTGACATTTAAGGTTCAGCCTTTGCAAACGTCTGACTCCATTAGTTCCTCTGAGAACAGCATGTTTGTATTGTAGAAAATGCCTATGGGTTATAATTTTTGCCGGATTACAGTTTGGTGTCAATCGATGCAGTAGAGATGTTCAAGTTGTTCCTTCATCAGTTCAGAGGAGTGGAGTGAAGGTACCAACCTGGCAGACCTAATAATAATGGCTTAACTCTTCTTAAAATTTTCATCTCATGATAGCAAAGCACTTCGCAGTCCATGATGGAAACTCTCTTCAACCTCACCTCCAGTATTATGTATCAGAACAGCCGTGGAAATGAAGGGAGTCATTGAGCCAAATAAACTAGGGGCTAGTTGGTGCAGGCTGAGAAAACCATGATAGGAATTTTGAAAGGGCACCTGCTCTTTGTGATGAATGGGATTGTTTTCTGGCCACAATGGGTCAATTAGTTTGACTTTTAACATGTTATCACAAACTTGCTGTTTCCTACAACACAGTGTCCCCACCACTGCATACTTTCAACAGCAACTTAGTTTTCCAGTAAGTCAGTCCCTTCATGAATTCCTTTTTATTTAAAATATGTTCATTCAAAGGGTTTTGTTACATATGAAGAGTCCTTCTAACTTAAATATTAGTTATCATTGGATTCAATGAAACCATAGATATGCTTTTTTTCAACAAGAGAAAAAAATAGAGCTGTTATTTGATAAGGAGTCATGTTTGAAATAATGAGGCTGCCAACATAACATTAGAGGTGACAGACCACTTCAAACTATGGGAATACTTCTAAATGTGGGACAATGTGGGACAAAAAACATTATAAATGTGGGACAATTCCTGGGTACAAATAAGCTTTGCCAGGATAATTTTCATGAGGAAATAGTTTTGCAAAGATATCTGTCAGTTAAAGACGCACTGATGGATTTTATTATTGTTTTTTACTAGACTATTTTCATTTGTTATTTACATCCGGATTCAAAATGATTGCACAAGTTGCAGGGAAGGTTGAGTTTAACGATGGAGAATAATTCAGCACAAGGCTTCTGCATGCATCTCAGACACATCAACGGCACAAACACGACCAAAACTATAGCTGACATATTTCACGTAATGACTACATATTCACCAGAATGTAATGCACATTTCCACTGAACGGAAAATGGGTTATTACCGAAATGTTCAGACAACAAACAAATGGCTGCAGGCAGGGTGTTGTGGTCCATAGCCGTATCACAGCTGTAATCAGAGCAGTCACCATGACTGAAACCTGCTGTCAGGTCTACTGTTTAAGCTGCAAGTGAATAGACTCAACACCCTCCTCTTTGTTTTGACACCATGCTGCTTTAACAGGAACGGCATGCCAGAATAAAAAAAGTTGAAATGGACCTTTTCCTTAACAAAACCTTATTACATTAAGAATAATTAGTCGCCTTTATCGTGTGACAAAGCCTTTAAGGCATATAATTATGATGTTGCCATCCCGTTTGGATATTCACTGCGCTGAGATATGGGAGAAGCAAAGCTCTGTCACACCATATATTTCTGCCTATGACCCTAATATTTTTATATTAGAAAGCTGGGATGCTATTTCTCAAAAATGGAGTTCAGTGGAGAGGCACTGTCTGACAAGCAGAGTTCACGCTAGCATTGTTTACTCAAAGTCAAAGATCAATATGAACAAATACATGAAATGTCAAAGATTACTGTGTTTTTGTTTTGTTTGTTTTTTTAACCTAAAGCTCTTAAGCCGCAAAAAGTTCTATGCATTTCAACACAGCATTTGACAAGGAAATTAGACAGATTCAGGGAATAGGCTGGGGCTAGATACCGGCAAGATAAAAGAAAATAATAGATTCCAAGTGCTGTGCCCTGCGAAACAAGGAAAGTGAACAGAAACAAGCTCACTGGTTCACTCTTTCACAAAAACAAACAAACAAAAAAAAATTCACAAGAAAAACGTTGAGGAAGGTTTAAATAGGCAGCCGTCACTTATACAGGGCTTTGCAGTTCAAGTGTGGGGTGATCACTGTGTGCTTATCTATTTGCAACGTGTTTTTTTAATGCATTTTACATTTTAACATGCCAAAGACCATGCCACCGTGTTAAGGAAGTGGGCCCTAAAATGATTGCAGCAGCTATTTGATTGAAATATTATTCTGTTGCTTCCTGTAGACTGAAGCTATTTCTAGCCAACATTAGCAATGGAAAAACCGTTTCCTTAGCAGTGAGAAAGTGCTTAGCTGCTCTTTATGGAAAAATGAAATGAATGCCTGCTTACCCGAAAACAAAGCCACTGCCAGCAAACACTCACATAATACAATAAATTCTCATATCGCATGACGGGCAGAGGGGGCAGGACGGTGGCCAGTCCACAATAAGCACGGGCAAGAACATAAATAAATACATATCTTCTAAATGACTGTTTTACTATTTCAGCAAGGTACATGGTTATGCATTTTCCATAAATAATCTCAGAACAGATCAATGATAAATGCTTCAAAATATTATTGACCTAACAGAAGCCATTTCTCTAAGAACAACAACTTTCTTCTCTGTACTGAAAGACTGTCATCTCATGGAAAATAAATTACACCTCTTAATTTCCTCTGATTAACTAGCCATGGATGTGGATGAGAGATGAAAGGTCCTGTGAAAGGAAATTTGACAGGAACACAAACAGAAATACATCCAGCTTTTTTTTTATTTTGTGGTTCAAGTTCACCGCCGGAACAAATAAACAAGCCTTCGGGTTTATAATTCTCCTAATGTGCTACATTTTAATATTAGGGCAGACTGAAAATGGGCCTTCGTCAGGGCACAGTTCCCTCTATTCCCTCTGGCTCAGGTTCTGATATGATACGATACGATATGGCTTATGAGATATAAGATAGACATCACCAGGGTGCTGACAACATTCTTCTGTATTAGCATTGCTGCGGTCCTGCTGAAGAAGATATATGACAATAAGCAAGTCAAGATGAATCCAAATAAATAAGTCGTTTTTGAGTCATTAATTAACTACCCCCTAACACGTGAACTATGAAATAAGAAAGTATGTATGTCAGAAGGTATATCACCCCTATTACTTGAATATGACAGCACATTATTTCAGTTCCAATTATGTTTTTCAAAGAGACTGGTCATCAGTTTCCTGTGACTGACAAGAGGGATTCACATGGCCCACAAATTATACAGAAACAAACAATGATAGAAGCAAGCAAGGCCTATTTTCCAAAATACTACAGGATTAATTAGAATGAAAATAACTCACTTTTGCAGGGTCAGCAGCAGTTATTACCCAGACGCAGTGGGCATTATTCTCATACTGGACAGGGTAATTTGGAGATGTGATGAATCCCTTTGGTCCTCTTAAATTAGAGCCACATGTTCTTGCTGTTAAAATAGACAAAATAAATATATTAATCATTTCATTATTACTTCATGACTTTATTACTTTTTTATGCACACAAAAAAACATAATGCATAATAAGTAAGACATAATTTCTAGCATCAGTTAAAATAATTATGACCATTGATTGGCCATTCCAAAATGGCCGTTCCATGTTGAGTTTCAGAAAAAGAAAGAGGCATGCATCACTATGGAGGCATGTATGTGTGGATGCCTCCACAACCTACTCAACGTATCTTTCTTTCCTAATCGCCTCCTAGGAAAGACTCTGGTATCGCTGGTGCATGACTGCCTCTCCACTGAGACCAGTTTGTGGCGGTGGCATTTTTCAGATCCGTAAAGCCGTTAAAAAGGAACTGCGCCATGCACTACCGCACACCCCCAAAACTCTGATCCAGTCCACCTTCCAGCCACCAGTGTTAAAAACAGGCCTGAGAGCCGGGTGTAAACCTCTTTGCACTGCTATGCTCCACCAACTGCTCTCGTGCTAGCTAGGGGATTTTTGCACCCTTAAAATAGAACCTACAGTGTGCACTCTACATGAAACACTGTCTGAATTAATGAAGAAACAATGCATTTAAATGCCTTCATCTAATTAGCTAAAGTACATCCGTGCCACCAGCTGCAAAGTGGACTTGTGTAAATTTAAAACATCTAGAGTCAGGAGGCATGTCGAGTGTGAGTTGTTATTCTGCACAAATTACTGTATCGAATGTGTTATATCATGAACGCCCAATGGCTGGAAGCCTGTTACTTCCTGCAGAATGCAAGACCTCTAAAAAAATCCCCTCACAGAGAAGCGAGCAGCACCTTCTTCTGTTACAGGTCAGAAAACACATTCTATAATTAGCTCTAAATAATCGCTGGAGATCATTGTCCGTTAAATTCAAATGGGGTGTTGAGAACCTGCCGTGGATATTAAATCACACAGGTTAAAGTGTTTTCTACTTTCTACTTTATGTCCACGACCTGTTACTCATCTGCAGGAAAGGGGAGGATGGAGTGGGGGGGGGGGGGAATAATTAAAGTGCTATTCTTAAAGGGGTTCCATGGCGATGCTGAGACAAAAGGTGTCTGGATCAATCAGGACTCTGCAGGAATTGTGCACAGGGATTGTCAAACATGGTTACTCTTTCTTCCCGAGGTCTGATACTCTGCCTTATTTCATCTTGATTAATGTCATCAGGAGGAATGTGTCCTCTCTGCCTTTGAAAGTTATGTCTCGCCATGTTTCACCTTAAGCCAGTATTCATCTATCTATCCATAGTGCTGCTTGCTAGTTTCTACATATTCCATACAAGTAAATCCATGTTACATGTTACCATCAATCATTCCCAGGCAGCTGCTTCTGTAATCGCCATTATTTTCTGAAGTATGGACTCAAACCCTTAAGTGCACCACTGACAAGCTACTATTATTGGATATTTTGCATCACATTTTAACATGTTTTGTACTTTCTGGAGCTGACTACTCGTCCAGAATGCAGATGCTGCGACTGTGGATAATGTGAATCCCCAGAGAATCGGAGGCACTTGATTAGTTAGCCAACTCCCAGAGCTGCAAATTTGCAAATTAATGCTGTAGAATGCCCTCTGTGCTGAGTACTGTTTTTCCATAATCCTTGTGTAAGGTGCAATTAACATTTGTCCTTAACATTGACTTATAATTCAATGGAAATGTTTTTTTTTTTTTTTCTCTTCACAAACGCAATTTTGTGAGTTCACCTAATTAATCACCAAAATTAACTCATAAATAATACGAAAAAATAAAAATAAAAAAGGAAACTAACACATTAATTCAGTTATGAGTCAAAATTAAGGACAAAACTGAATCATGGCCATAGAGAAGCTTGTCTTTTCTCTTAACAACAGTGCTTAAATAGCTATCGGTGGTCTGTTGGCAAAATGCCCAACTTGTTTTGTAGAAGAGTCAATTCTAAATTGAGTGGGAGTAACTGTATCTATGAGAGACCATCATATTTACTACAATTATTTAGTGGCTTGGCAGTCACTCGCTTCCTGTGAGACAATCTCAGGGGAGGTGTAGCTGTTATGAGGTGATTTAACTGTGCGAGTTAGTAAATTACTTTCTCTGGTGTGTTACATGAAGCTCACCAATACCTCCCCCCCCCCTCCCTGAGGTAAAAAGTGTGAACATTTTAAATGTGTGAAGATCTGCAATACATTGGGGGGGAAGCACATAAATGCCAAGAAAAACTGCACCATGTTTAAAAATCTGATATTTGGCCTAATTCTCACATCACAAGAATGTATGTGATTTAAAAAAAAAAAGATTCTCTTATTAATTCTCCCACCACCGTAGCATGTGGCCTGCATGTCTCCTAATGAAATGTGACAATGTCCTTACAGAAAGTGTCTAGCTGCAGGAAGGCCTCCCTGAACCCACACTTACTCCGACAGTTTGGCCTGTGGTCACTCCACGCAGCCAGCGTCTCTGTCACTCTCTGGCAAGTGATGCTTTTTGAGCCATGAAGCACATAACTGTCATCACAGGAGAACTGGATGCTGGCACCAACCCTGTGGGAGAGGGGGAAAAGGAGTACTTCAGTGTGCCATCGGCAACCTCGCACATCCAAACATATATATGCACAAAAACACTCACACACTCATGCGCACACATGCCCAGTTCCTTTACGCTTTTACTTTACATTTATGGTCTTAGCGCCAATTCAGATGCAGATGTGGTGAAAGTTCTTTCCTGATGTCAGAGTTGGGGATCAAACTCATTGGAAGTGCAGCTTCATTTTCATACAAATGTTTCTTTGCCTCCTTACCCAACAAGTAATGAACTTTAGGCTCGCTGAAGCGGTTTTACACAGAGTGGCACTGATCACCTATTGAGTGGATGCAACTGAAGTCCCTAATGGTGATGGCATAGCAGTAGGGGTTTAAATATGCCTTCGCCACCCAGCAGGTTCAGTTCTGATTGAAATAGCACCATGCGGATCCCATTACAGCAACACAATGCCCACACAGATGGAAGAGCATAGAGGGACCCACTGAAAATCTGTGCCTATCCTTTTCCCATTTTCAGGAATTCCGGGATCCGGACAAATGTCTGCTGCCATTCCTCCTTGGCTCACTGCGATGACAAAGGGAGGAAGGGAGAACAGGAATGTAGGTTATACTATTAGGCTAACCCATTCAGTTCAAAGCAAACACAAGATATTTCTCAACACCATATACCAACATAAGTCTAGTCGGGAAAAGAAATATATCACTTTGATTAAATTAAGTAAACCATTTTTGCAGAAAAAACAAAGGTATACTAGCCAGTAAATTCCAAATAAGTTAAGAATCACAGATTAAATGATCCATTTATATACAGTATTGTGCATTATAACAAAAATCAATACATTGTACCATGAGGCAAAAGACACACTGGGTATGTTTAAAGGCTGTGTAGAGCCTTGATTACTTTCATCAAAAGACAGTGAGCTATACAGTATTGACATGGAGAAACGTTACACCCACAGAAAAGAACGCTGAAAAGAAAAGACAAAAGTAGCGAACTGCATACACAGAGGACTAGAGCAATAAATCCTCATATCATGTCATTTAAAGATTACTAGAATCTTCTGTTGTTGCTATTAATGCAAAACTATAAAGAACCTGAGTTCCAGTTGACTCCACCGGTGTTTTACACTGCAACTGCCATTCAGCAGTCAGATATATTCACCTGCTCTATCCTCACCACACCAAACTGTTCTTAATTATCCAGTTGTTTTACCTCACAGTTATCATGCTGCTAAAACATTTTATTTAAATAATGACAGGGCATAAATAAATCACCAGTGAAGGGATACTGATTTGCTCAATTATTATAACTGTTAATGTTGCACAAGACACTAGACACTACAAATACATTTTACTTCATTTTTTTCCCCTCATGTTTGCGTACTTCCATCATTCCTCTGCTTTAAGCGCGGTTACATATGAATAAATACTGTACACCAGGTGAACAAAACCAATGCGGATCAATGTTTTTTTTTTTTGTTCATTTTTCTACAACACACACAAAGAAGCTATAAATAGCCGATGCCATTTGTTCCACAACAGAAAGGAAAAATCAGCGAAAATTTAAATGGTAGCAGTCAGTGAACTTTCATTATGACCTTTTTTTATGGATTGCGTTCACATGGGAAATGTATACTCCACTTCAAAATGGGCCCACTGTGTGTTGACAGGAATCAGGGCTCAGGGCTATTCTGTGAAAGGGACTGAAAAGGTTACAGCGCGGTCCCCGTTCCCTGCTCGTCTCCGTCTGACTGCTGCCCTGACAGTGTGAGTTTGCTTCCTCACCTTTAGAGCACAGGATCATCCGCTCTCCCAACAGCTCTCTCCGTGTACTGACAGCTCGGTTTGAGCACAACGGCCTTTCGTGAGCTTTGAATAATCCCCACGTATGTACAACTACGGATACTATATAGACTAACCAAATTGTCAACTCCTGTGGTTCTTTAGTCCTCCTGTCCTCTCCACATTCCTCCGACATGATGTTCCGTTGCTACATTACTGAACAACACATCCATTTTCATAGTATTTACCTGGGTCATGCCCATTCATGAATATCCAATGCACACATCAAATTAGAATGTTTTAGCCCTAACAGTAGGGGGACAGAACATTCAATCCTAACAATACAGTGCTGCATATCTGTTTGTTCGACAAAGACTGAGGTTGTGCCCAGCAGGTGAAAGGCCTGTTAGAACCTCCCTCTTTAGCTGTCTGCACTTTTATGTACAGCTCGATAATGCTGGAGTACAGCTCCCATTAATAAAGCATGTTCACTCTCATTTTTATGCCTGGCATCCCAGTAATGCCATCGCACCAATCTAAAACAAGCATACATGGCTTAGAGGTTTTGAATGAAACAGGAAAAGACAGCACAATTCATCTTATTTTAAGGCACTATTGAGAATACCCGTAATTAAATTATTGCCCCTTAGCATGTTTGAACTCATTATCTAAGTGGCGTTCTAGCCATGTCTGATTACTCGTTGGTGGTGGGTGACTCAGTGGCCTGTCAGCACAATCCTCTGAATTGCGTCAAATGCTGAAAAAACTGGGGAAAAAAGAATACCAAAAAATATATAAAAATGAAACCTGGTAAAACGCAACAGTCCATTTTTTTTCAAAAAGATTCTCTCCAAGAATGTTATCCAGGACTCTTACTTGCACTTCTTCAGACATTTTGACCAAACTGAAAATGAAGAGTTACGAAGATGTAGATTTCAACCCAGTGTTAGAATACATGTTCGGCAAGCATGTGTGGTATGCGTGACCATCTCGGTTTCCGTTTGATCGACTGCTGTGTCCTTCTTTTTTATGTGTTCATCACACGTTGCCCACTATGACTGTTAAACAGTTTTCAAAATGTATTCAAAGTTCAAGTATTCCTTCCTCATATCCTTTTTTTGTCTTTTTCCCCCATATGCTTTCCTGTAATAACTGTGGTTTCTACTCAAATTTCTTGTGGCAGGTATCTGAATTTAAAATTAATCACTACTAAAGGGTGCATTCATTTATGAAATTTAGCCACTGCTAGATGATTTCAGTAAAGACTTATTCATCTTTGGATTTGTCATCCAAGTTCCATTCATTCCAACATGATGCTACTTGTGTTTAGGGCTAGCTTATCATACTACAAAATTCCTAGACTTGACGATAAATACATACTTAAACCAATAATCTTATTTTAACCTTGTGTTAGTCTTATGTCTAAACTAACTGCAGAACCAACTGATGCCCAACACAATGGGATAGCTATTGATTTTCAGCAGTGCTCTTTACTGCCCTAAGGTACATGGTTAGTTGTATCAGCAAAGACACACCAATAGTTTGTGATTCTATTTTATTATATGATACTGCTCTGCATAATTTGATTTCCTACAAACCCAGCACACTGCTTACCCTGACATGCCCTTGTACCATATTTGAGAAAGTATCTTCAAGCTTTTCAGCACTTGTCAACACATCACCTTTTACTGACCACAGGAGAGGGAGGGAGAGAGCAAGACAGAGAGAGAGAGAAACTTACTGTGAACTCTTCCCTTTTCTGACACAGTTAAGGTTCATTGTAAGAGAGATCAGAAGAAAAACAATGAAATCCATGCAAAAATATACACGTGCGATGCAATAAAATCAGAGTATTCTAATTCAGTTTTTATTTATTTTTTGAAATGTAATAAGAAAATATTTATTTTTATTATTTAGCTGTCACCTGCAAGCCATATAAAATGACCATTAAGTTAATTAGCAAGTGTGTTTAATTTGTTAATAAGTAATTTATGCTGTCAGGCTATCTTTCTGTTGTTAGGATTCAGTGGCAGCAGTTCAGCCCTAAAACAAGAACACCTAGAAGGGTCTTTGCAGGAATGTGTCAGCAATTATAGCCTAAGAAAGAACATGAGAGCTATTCACTATCTTCCCTGCATTCCCTTTGTGTGTGAATGAATATTTATGGGTGTTTGTGCGGGTGCAGTTATTGTAAATAGTTCCATGATTTATTCGCATCTAACGTCCATAATATTTTACTGTGGTAGTACACGTGTTCAGGCATCAAAATGGAAGATTTTACTCTGCCAATGTATTTATGTGTAAAATAGAAACAATACTCACTTGGGATCCATGTTGGACCCTGAGTAAGTATTATGGTTCTTACATTCATTTGCTGTGTTTCCTGCGAGATTATTTGCGAGGTAACAGACTCAAAGTGGACGGGTCATGCTGAAAGATTCAGAAATGTAGAAATGAAGAAGGAATTGAAAGAAAGTGAGAAATCAGCAAGAGTTTTATTAGATATTTGGTATTCACTTGTGCACTGGTGATTGTCTGACACTATTATGTGCATGTGCTTGTACATAAAAAGCCTATAGCAATGCTGGCAGAAAGAGGTAGCCACATAATGCTTTTACATTAACAAAATGACAGCTGACAATCAACGTCATGGCATATACTACAGCTGCCGATGTTATTTAAAGGTCCAGGATATTGGTTTCAAATTGTGGTTATGTTATCCAGAAGTGACAATTGATTGTGTCCTTAATATTTCTTTCAAGTTTTTAACCCAAGTATAACCAATATAATAAGTAATAAGCACTATTAGATTACCATGAGCTGTTCAGCAGACAAGGACAGGGTGGGCTTGTATCCTGCATTCATTAACATTCATATCCATAAGACACATCATATGTAAGCCATTCCTCATTGCTAGCTAGGTTAGAGCCAGGGTGCATGCAATGGCAAAACAGACAACTATGATAATTCCTCCAGAGAATTGCTAGTAAACAATGCACATTCTATCAATGTTTCTCTGACTTGGCACAATTTTGGAGCTAAAATTTCTGTGGATTTTGTCAGCTAGATTCTTGCTGTGAAAAGCATACTTAGGTTATCGTGATTTGTGTTTGTGGATTTCCACAACACAAAGAACGTGAATAACCCCAAGCTTGTTTTGCCATCCCACATGTTTCAAAATAAGGAACTGTTGTGGCTAAAACATTGGCATCATAAAATAGTCCATTGAGGTAGAAATTTTCAAACAGTGTATAGTGTGACCAGATTGACTGAAAATTTCACAGAGAAAAAAAAAACAAAAAGCGGAATGAATCCAAATAAGCCCACTCTGGCCGGTGCGATTAAGGGGTTAACTCAGAAGGCAGAAGCCAGTGATCTTAGAGGTTGCGGCAGTATTTTCTTGTAGAAACCACATACCTGTCAGCTACTTCTCACATCAGAAACAAAGCAGGACAAATTCTTAAAGAAACTGAAACACACCTTTGGCTCCTTAAGGCTACATACACCCCACTACATCACTCTACACACAACAACACGCCATCACCTACAGTCAGCTCAGTGGCTGCCAATTATACATGAAAAGGCACACAATATACCAAATGGCTTAGTAGCACCACACTTGAGCAAACTTGAAACTCAATATAACCCTTATTGACCTGAAGTTAAACCATGCGGAAAGTATTTGGCTGCAAGCATCCTAAATTATGAAACAGCTTTCATTGTCCCATGTGAGAATCAGAGGCTGTCTCTATGCAGAAAAAAAACCCATCTCTCTGCTCCAAATCCACCCAAAGGCATCCAGCAATTCAGCACAGGGGAGCCAATATCAGACTACAACATTTATCCTTAACCAAAACACTAAATGTGATCACCTCTTAAAAATAAATAAATAAAAATACTAGAAAAACAGAAAGCATTTCAAAGTATTTCATTTGGATGCTGACATTTGGTTATTTATTGGAAAGAAACCTTGATCAATGCCAACTAAACACAAAATTGACATTTTAGAGATGGAGTGTAACCATGGCAGAAAGGTGAATCTTACAGAGTCTGTTTTGTGATGCTAATCACGATAGAACACACTTGATGAAGCAAAGAATGGAAATAATTACAAACATAATTAAACTTGCTGTGAGACAAGAAATTCCCTACTCCGCTTCCTATTAAATAAATCAACGTGTCATACGGAAATAGTATTTTATTAAAGAGATATTTAAAAAAACAAAGACCTTCTGGAAAAAAAACAGTTCAAACAATAAAGACATAAACACAATACATAATAATGTTTAAATAATAAATAAGCTTATATTTAATACAAACTTTAATTAAACATTATATAATGGACCCAAGTTACAAATATTACTAGTTCCCTGAATTCATTCTCATTTCTGTTTCCACCAAACTTTGAGAAGCCACTACCATGATGAGAATTTTGAAGGATATGACAAAAGCCTGAACTTCCTTTAATAAACAATATTTAGCAAAATTGTCTCTAGACTGTGAATCACTACATCCAAACATGAGAGGTGAAATAATACAAGGCACAGCAAGCCACACAGGCACACTTGGCGAGACCTGTGTTTCATATACGAAGTACAGACGGAACGTGAAACACGGCTCCAATGACCAGCTTAGCAGGGTTTACAGAATAACTATGCATTAACATTGAATAGCAAGCACTAGAATCAAAGATTTTATATAAGTTATAGCTATGTGTATGTCAATTTATATTCATTTTAAAAATCAGATTTTGATCCACCATTTAACCCAGGGGGGAATGCTGCTTTGTCTATGCTACCTCATTTTTAATTTTACAAAAAAAATATATATATATATATTTTTGTTGGGGGATTTAGTGGGCCAAAAATATTGCTGGCGGGCTAGATTTTTCCCGTGGGCCACCAGATGCCAACCCAAGGCCTATACCTTTACAAATTACCCCTGGAAGAAATGACTTTCTTCACTCACACTGTCGGTCAAAACACACAACTCTCTTTTAAATTAGGCACAACATTTTTTTTTCTCCCAGCAGAAACTTCAAATATTTTATTATATTTTTGATATACTGTTGATAAACACCCGCACAATTGCACACAAGGGCACGGTAAAGCAGTATCCAGTAATATGTAACCTTATCACACACAACTGCTGTAGACTTATTATGAGGCCCTGCTCAGACAGTAAATAGAGGTGAAATGATACTTACACGCTGTGTTTTTGTGGTTTGTGTCCTTGCTCTGAAGCATTTTGACCCCTCTGGATTTCAACTCAATGGCCTTTTTCACTGTTGGGAAAGGCAGGAAATTGCGTTATGGTGCATTCATGTAACAAGTCAGAAAATTTAGCTGAGGGCAAGGCTGTAGCCATATCGTGTTCTACCACACCAGCTGGTACCACAAAGGTGGAGGAAGGTAGGGGTGTTGCGCAACACCGAGCGTGTTCCTGCCACAGTTTGTGTATGGGAGGATTTTCTTTTTTTAAATGTATTTCAATAACATTTATAATATCATATATGGTAATTCCACGTCAGGTTTCAGCCTAGAGGCTAACTCCAGTAATTTCTAGCATGCTGCCAATAAACAGCTATTCCAAGTTGTGGAACGATACTTGTGTATCAAAAAGCTCATGCATTAGCAATGAAGACCCCATTAACAATTTCCCTTAAGTGTATTTTATAAAGCCTTCAACTTAATTTGGTTAGCCTGTCTGTGTAATCCGTGACCAGCTCTGCCTACCAGTTCTTCACCATTGTGTGCTAAACCAACAAAAAATAGCCTTGGATCAGTCGATGCCAACCCCAGCCAGTCAGAGCCCTCGAAAGGGAAAACTTTCGCCTCTCGACCTCCTCCATGCATTGATACTCAATGGGAAAAACTACGAAAGGAGAATATTCTTCCTTTCAATAGAGGGTGCTGTTTATATAGATACACGCCAGGTTATAATGCTGTTTTAATGAATTTTAATATTTTTGTTACATGATATTCTATTTATTTATTTAGAGAGTATGCATTCTCCCACAATTCCCTTCGCATATTCACACACCTTTGCTCTCTATGGCAGGTGAAATATCAGCATTCCCTCTCACATAGTCCAGTAATTATTTATTATTTATTTTATTCTTAATGCAGCCTGAAGCAGTGTTGCTAAGACACGATCCAGACAGCTCTTGCATGTATAATGGGGACAGGTCATAAATGTCTGCACAGGTAAGGGCAAGGGAAATATAATGTACCACTTGCTTCCAACACTACAACAAACACCGCGGCATTGAAAGAGCAAGCTGATGTCGCTGAATGGAGCCTGATTACATTTGGCTCCCAATCCCAGCAGTCATAGCTCCAGACTCGCAGCCTGACACTTACATTGGCTGGAGCCAATGTGGCTTTTAAACCCTTCTGAACTCCACATATAATTTAATCAATGGTATTTCTGTAATGCATAGAGACAACTGAAATGCAAAGGTGAAATGAACAGCCTTTTTTAGAATGCTACCCCCTCCTTGCATAGCTAAATCTGAATACTTTTTTGATGAGAGAGATATTTAAATATGACAGTTTACCTAAAATATTGACATATGACGCAATGGTTTATTTTTTCATTAAGCATACATGCAAATTGGCAATTGCTGTGTTATGTATATGGGTGTAGAACTGGTATGAAAACATAACACAAGCAAGTTCATTCACAATAACGTGAATGCAGTGTGCTTATTGAGTCAGAATCCTGCGTTGGTAGAAGGCATGCTTTTTAATCAGAGTACTTTTAATTATTAGTGAGGTGGGTGTTCCTGAACCAGTCAGGTTTTGATGGATTGTTTGACTGTTGGATAGATTTCAAGTTAGAAAAAGTCAATTCCAGGCAGGGGCAGATATTGACATTAAAACTAAATGACATTTGAGACATCTCAACAATTGACACTAAACCATACAGTATTCTTCATTCAGTTTGTTGCATCTAAAAGATTCACATGTTGTCTTTATTTGCATTTTTGCTAAAATATTCGCAAAATTTGGCAAGCCACTTGGCAACTACAGTTCAAAAAATGTTTTTTGATCATTCAAAATTATAAAACAAGTCACTCGTAGTGATGTGCAATAAAGAAATAGCAATGCCAGACTTCCACTCCAATCTGGTTTATTAAATTTTTAAAAAGGAAAAAAACCCTCAGTATGTGTTAGTGTGTGTACCCTTCACCTTTAAAACATTAATCAGGAAAAGCATGCTGTGTAAATAATGAAAATCCAATAGAGCAGCATGAAAGTATAGAGTTTATGCATTCATTTCTTTAGCACAAGATAATACATGGGTGGTTGTAAGAAACAACTTGCTATAATGTATATGCTAATGTTATGGCTATGCGTTTACTCAAGCGATTCATTTAAATGTGAGTCAGTTGTTTACTTTCAAACATCCTAATTTAAAGTGTTAGAATGCTACTGCAATTAAAATGGTACTTAATTGATAGTGTGATGATTTGCGATTTGTAATCAATCAGTCGACAGTCCTGATTGATACAGGTTTGATTGATGTGTGATGCCACAGTCAGCAGAAGCAAATACCCCTTCCTGTGTACTTCCATGTGTAATACTGTATTTTGAAATATGAAAACTTCAATAAAATGTGTATCACTTCCGCAGAGGCAGTACCACCTACCATATTTCTATAGTATAAATGAAACCTGTTGAGTCAAAACTCATCTTAACAACTGTGTCAGAATTTGAGCATGGTGTACATTACAAAAATGTGCTAAAGAAGGGCACGTGGATATAATACTTGGAACAGTACATAATAATTATTTAAAATAGCTATTGTTTTTTAATAGTTTTAAAAACCGGGGTTGTGTTTCATGTTCACGCTTCTGAGAAATAAACTCAATAAAAAATAGTCATGATAACAATAAATAAATAAACACTTATTGCCACAGAACTGTGCAGATTTCATCAGACATTCTTTCGGAGGAATCGAGAAGCCCAAAGAGCGGGGCTTGGTTTTTATCTCTCAGGGTAAAGCAGGAGAAAAAGGCAAGGAGTCCTGCATTAGCTCTACTGAAATGTCTCCCGCATTACTGCAGAGAGCTTTTACATCTGCTCAGAAACCCCAAACCCAGACACACTAACCCTTTACCTTGATACTGGGCACTAAATCCTTTCCGTCTGTGGTTGCTGTCAGATGTGAAATGCAGTCGGAGCCAGTTCTTGCTGCTGATGACGGGGGAAGGCAGATTCATACCGGTCAGCCTGCAGGGAGGGAAAGAGTCTCATTTCAGGGGCGCAATCTCACACCACAATCTAAAGGGCACTTACCAAGGGCTATCCAGCTAAGGGAGACTCATGAAAAATTAGTGGAATCAAGGAATCAAAAAGCAGCTTTTATCGGAATTCCTCATACCTGGCTGATGAAGTAATGCCTTTTTGATAAATAAAAAATAAAAAAATGTTATGATGGGAGTTCCTGGGTTCTGTTTGCATGGCAATGCAATCCTACAGCAACACTAAAATGTTCAATGTGTTCAATTCATTACTTTAAGGCTGACACCTTTGTTATCGTATGAAACTGTTGAGGAGGTGGGTTATTTGCCAGTTCTTTAAAAAGTATACCGCAGTTTGCAAGATGAAGACCCTCTGTTGTCATGGCTTTGAAGTTAGCAACAGACAATACTTTCTGTAGTTGCCCAAAATGGACTGGATGTTTTCACAGAGCTCAGGAAGCAAAAGACAGTCACATTAAAACCGATGGAATTACAAAATGTACAAAACTTCAGTCATCCGTCTCTGTGGAGGGCTGGCTACTAATTTTAAGAGGGATATGGCTTAAATCCTTGAGATTAAATAATTCACCAACAGTTTTTTTTCTCTGTTTCTTGTCTTTATACATTTTCTTTTATTTTTCAGATAAAGCGCTGGCTGGTGATGGGCTGTCCCCCGAACTGAAGCTCAAACTGCAGGCCCTGGCATGCGAAAAGCAGGAGTCTTGGGATACTGGCTAAGAAATGAGGTTCCAGCATCTTAACGTACTGGTTTAAAAATCGAACCATCTCCTTGCTGACTGTAGGTGGCCTTCCCACAGGGTGAGACGTCATTGGTGATGTTGTCACCCTGGGAGGGAGAGTTTTGGTGGGTGTCACCCTCCCCTTCATGCACCTGAGGATCCTGCAAGTCTGTCTGTATTGGCTGTGTATGAATTGTACCACTGCATCACAAGGCTTATGTAGCTTGGCTGGTGAATTAAAGAGGGAAAAGAAGCACCAGCTGTCAGCACGCACTTCAGAGAACACTGCATTGAGCCCAGGCTCACCAATGGCATTGTGCATTCCAAACCGATGGCAAAGAAAAATAAAATCAAAGAAGAAAACAGACAACAACAAAAAAAGTACTGGAGAACTGTGTGAAATCTAAGGAGAAACCTGAGAACAATAAACCAACTATAAAAAGTTGAAGATGCTGCTTTATTTTTATTTATTTTATTAAGTTCTTTAATTTTGTATGGTTTTAGTAAGGGGTCTTATAAGGTACAATTCTGTAACAATATGGGCTCATGCATAATTGCTCGCTTTAGCTAGCTGAAACAAACCTTTTCATGTTTGCACAATATTAATCCACAACACACAAAATGGATCACTAAGCAAAACTGAAAGTGTAAAACAAATCAAAATCACAAAACTTTTGTAAACTGCTAGTGCTCATATATTGATGTAACCCAGTTGTTAAGAATGTGAATTGATTTGTCCTGATCCTTTTGCGAATAGCTGTAGACTGATCAATTTATTTATTTCTCTCCGGGAGAATCCCTGCCCTCGGGATGCTCTAATTTGATTGTTCCATGAATTACGCTTCACTCTCTGATCTCCTCAGGTGACAAGGTCATTTGAATGACCCTGTTCAGCCTTCAGTGTTCCCGTTAGCGTCATTTTATTTTCAAAAGGATCACAAAAGACTCCCATTGCATTTCCTCAATGAAAGGACCATGCTGAAGTCCGTAATGCCCTCGTATCCAGAGGGCAGAGTAAGGCTCATAATGCCTGGCTTGGTGGGGGGGGGGTGGGGGATGCGAGGGGGCCTGTGTGGGGGAGGGAGGAGTTGGGGGGTGGTGAGGGGGGGGGGAATGCTTTATATGATGATATCCCAGCTACCATACCATACATGCACACTATTTTTTATTATGTGCACAAGCTTGTCTTTTCC
Source organism: Anguilla rostrata (assembly GCF_018555375.3). NCBI lineage: Eukaryota > Metazoa > Chordata > Actinopteri > Anguilliformes > Anguillidae > Anguilla > Anguilla rostrata. The sequence goes on from NC_057950.1 coordinate 16,211,926, forward strand.
TGGTAAAAAGGAACATATTTTTATGTTAATATATAGGAGGATTATGGAAACATGGTCACTTCCAGTTTGTCCCAACACCCGCACACAACAAGGCTGCATCACAGAACTGTCTGTCCTGTCAAAGTAAAAATCCCACAGGATACAACCACACCTTCTTAATGCTATTCAGACCAGGTACACGGGGTTTACAGTATTAGCTGGAATTCATAGAGTTAAAATGTCTAGTTGTTGACACCGCAAAGTAATGTAACTTAGAGACAAACTTTTGAAGACAAAGATGGAGTTAACACGCTGTCATCAACTCCAGCTTCCAGGCAAAAAGGCCTATTTAACTAACTGCATAAAAAGGATGAGAAACAGTTCTCATAAACAGCATCCTGATCTACAGCAAATTCCTATTAAATGTATGCGGTTTTTTTAAAGTTACATAAAAGGCAGCATTAATAAAAATGATATATTTGTATGAAGAAAGGAAAAGATAACTTGAATAGAGTTAGAATAAAGGGCTTGTAAAATGTCCTCAAAGGATGTTTAATCCTCTTCCCCTCCAACACACCCCCCCGCCCCTCCGCTCTAGCTCCAGGCCGATACACCCCCCGCCCCCGCAACACACCCTCCCCACAAATGTTCCGGGACAAGGCTGTCTCCATTCTTTGACAATCCATTTTTCTGGACAATTCCATTTGAATCCTTTGCTGTACCCACTGATTACTGTTTAGATTCTGGACTTTGCCAATCCATATTTCTGTGACAGTACAGTGTAGTATTTTCATTTTTCAGGCATGAACGCAATTTCTTTCTTGCCATTAGTTTTTTTTTTTTTTTGGTCTCCTTTGACAGCTGCAATCTCTACTTCCCCAGCTGCTATCAGATGTATTTTACAACTGCAGTTTATGCAGCTAAAAAAATCAAACATGTTCAGATGTTTGTTTGTTTTTCTATTAATTGACTTCATCAACATAAGTATGTATTACAATGAATACACTTACTAGTTAAACCATCTATATCAAACTGTATTGGTTAAACTAATTATACTGAGTAATTCCTTATTGACATTAAAATTGAAAAGCATGGAATAATTCATTGTAGTCTGTTTTCCTGTAAGGACAATTTACAGCATAATATTATAAATATAATAAATAGGAATTAAATGTTTTTGATATACCTAAAAATGATTGCAGTATACATGTGTGTAACCAAGCTACTAAAGGAATTTTACGGCTTTAAACATCCATTCACAATGTAATGCAACCAAAATGTAATTTTACACTGATATCATTTACTAAATACGGAACCAATTCAGTTCTGTTTTTGTTGTTTTGGACCAACACTATTTTAACATCCAGCTTATTTTCTGAAGGTCTGGCTTTTTTCAGAACAATCTACATACATTTGCAGAAGTAATTGAAAACTCTGAATATGCATTGCTTTCATTGAGTACTGGTGTGGTGAATTATAATGCTTTCTACACGGTTCTGGACAGTGCTGACACTCTTGTGAACACTGGGAAAAACACGTGTGTCTGATTTCCTGTGTGCGGCAGTGGCTGGTCTTTGTTGAGCGAGTGAAAGAGGATATGATTATTTTACACTGGTTGTTCTATGATAGCTTCTCAGCAGGAGATAGACAAACATGACAAGAAGGCCCAATGAGGGGAGAATGTTCCCCTGTTCACTCTAAGAGACTAATCTCTCATATTACAATACTGCGCATGTCACAGCCAATCAACTACACAAATCCAAGCACCCATCGCCTTGGACAGGCTCAAAGTCTTGCATTCTCTTAAAAATCTCCTTTTAAAGGAAGAGACCAGCTGAAATAGACAAAAATTATGATGTCCTCTTTTTCATCATATTATTATTGTCATTTTTCAAATAGTATGCTACGGACTAAAATATACTATGGAAGCCTATGATGTGTGTTTGCATTTATCAGTCATAAGGTCTGTATTACAATGCAACATAGATTCATTTCCCAAAGCATCCACAAACCAGAGATGTTTTGCCAAGGACCGTTTGAGGGAATAAATGTGAAAACTTTACAGCTTAAAAGTTTGGTCTCACTAAGTCTCCTTTATTATGTATACGCACTAGAAATTTTAATATTTTAATCACTTAAATTCCATTGGAGAATTAAAAAAAAAAAAAACATTTACTGCAGGTCATACTCAGTTTGGTAAGTACATCCATCAGATGTGCTGCAAACTGAACGTAAATGTATCTGATTTTTAACATTCAAATCAAATGAATACATTATGCACTATATCTTCAAAGGAATGATACATTTTCTTGGACCTTTTATCTTCTCAACAAAGTGATTTGTTTCCCCTGTGCAACTTACAAAGTATTGACAGGTAAACATATCTCTATAAGCTTTGACTATTACATAAACTCAACAGCATCATGTGTTGGTACAGTATAGAGGCTTTCTTGCCTATTTCAATGGATTCAAGTAAAGATTTTCAGCTTGAGTTATGTCCATTGCATCAAGGCTCCAAACCAGTGGGCTATTCAGGCAAGTTAATCTCCAGAGTGCATGAAATCATCCATGTTTGCCAAAAGAGTGTGTTACATTGTCACTTGAGAGAAAGATGTTAAAGGTATTGTAAATATTATGACATTTATTTTAACAGCAATGATGCACTTTGGCATTGGTAATCCCTGCAGATATACAGAGGTATGAAGCCAGGCGCTAAAGAGCATATCCAGAAAAATGCTGATATTGTAGAGCTTACTCATGTAGAGTCCAGCATGAGCTGTACATATTTTTCTATGACCCACATATATTTCACACATTTATATCACCATTATAACTTCACCATCATCTACAAATTACTTCCCCAACCTAAGATATTCACTGCATGCAAATTACTCTGAATTGTTTTCTATATATGTTAGGGTCATTCAAAGTCATTAAAGGGTGTCTAAACTTAGATATTATGTGACAAATGACATACTGTATATCCTGAGTATAATAGTAAATTATGAATTTTTCAATTGCTATATGCTTTTCTGCATTCTGTCTTCATCAACTGTGTAGTGCTAAAAAGACAAGTAAAAGGTACTGACCACATTCACCGGTGCACTGGTCATTTTCAACGTTGTGAATAAAGAATGCTGCTATTAAGCCAAGTGTTTGCAAAATAAGCAGGTGTATAACACCAATTCCATGCAACTAATGGGTAATTCAAAGAAACAGCACAATAGGTGGAGCCAGAGGTATTTACCCAACTTCAGCCTTAGTCAATTGCTGCAATTATTGTTATAAATTTAACATGTGTCACTTCTACCCCATCTTGCTTTCATTCCCTATACTCTGCCCCTTGACTTAGTCACTAGCTGCCCAATCCTGTTTCTGAAGCTCTACTGTCCGGTAGGTTTCTACCCTAACCCTAACAGAGCACACCTCATTCAACCGCTAGCGATCTTGTTGAGCAGCTAATAAGTAGAATCAGGTGTGCAAATTAGGGTTGAAATAAAAACCTACACGAAGTTAGATCTCCAGGAACAGGGTTGGGTAGCCCTGACTAGCTGATTGACTCTATAGCAGTCGTCTCCAACCCTGATGCTGGAGGTCTACAAGGTCTGCTGCTTTTCGTGGTTACTCTGCATTAAGTGACCTCACCTGGCTACCTGGGTCTCAACTGGGAACTGATTTTAAGGTGGAAATAAAACCTGCAGAGCCTGCGGCTCTCCAGAACCAGGGCTGGACCACTGCTCATACAGATTATAATCCCAATAATAAAGCTTTTTTGTGCTTGTTTTTCAGTTTATACTTGCAAATGGCTCATAACACTGTCTAGCACTGTTTTTCTAACACATTCTAACACTGCTTCTAGCCTTTTTATGCACTTACTTAAGTTGCTTTGCATAAAAGGAGCTCTTAAATACTTAAATGTGCACATATTTACTAATTAGTTTATTTTTATATTTGCGTGGGAAGATCTATAGGCACATGGAGGCCTTTCGGACTGTCAACATGAAACAAAAACCTTTGTTGATGTACCGCAGCTCACAATACCCCCAGATTGTTAAATTGAAATATAATTTATTGTTTTTTTTTCACTATTGTTACTTTTGCACTTTAAATTCAGTGCACTGAGGTTTCGGTCATTTTGATTTTATCGATGCCTGTTAGGCTCTAAGGATAATTACTAGGTAATACGGGCTTAACTCTGATTTGGAGGTCCTGAGCAAGATATACACATTACATTTCATTACAATCACTTAACAGACACTCTTATCCTGAAAAACTTGCAAAAGTGGATAACTTCACTGTTATTCTCTGGAATACAAAAGTGTGATATATATTTTGCGAAGCTGAGCTCCAGGCAGTAACTTGGATAATATATATTCCCTTGAGATGTCTTTTAGGTAGGCTGAATTGTTGTCAATGTCAAATCATTTCACAAATACTGGCCAAACTAAGTTTATATTTCCACAGCCATCTACACATTCCAGAACACATGGCAGAGCATGACTCCAGAATACAAATAAAACATTCCCTGACACTCTTTGAAAGGAATGGAGACTGTGCCCATGACGGGATATAAGGCAGTCACCTTTAAGGCCTCTGAGAGCACGTTACCCATGGATACGGGGACAACATCCGAGAGACAGAGGCCCAGAGAAATCCTAAATGGGACGTCTGGCAGAAAGAAAACATTGCACTTACACATGACTCTCATCCCTCAACCCCAGTGTGCATGTCAATGGCACACATGCTCACAAGACTATCAGTTTATCCGCACTAATTTAGTCTGCTGCAGCATTATACACACAGCAAATTAACATATTTTAAAGATAAGTATGCACATTACATACAATTACAACTAACAACTTGTCAAGAATAAAGCCAATATACCATGACGTGACATTTTTCTTAAAAAGGATGGGTAGTCATTCAGTAAAAATGCACTTTGCTAGACAGGTCGGCTGTTTCTACACATAACACATCTTATCATTTTGGCCTTTATCAGTATATATTTATATTTATATTAATGTATTCATTATCTTGGCTTCACCTAGGGCGGTTCTATGTGCATCTCAGGTGTCCTTCTTAGAAGATTATTTAAAGTTGGCTGAGTACATCCAAGAACTACACCAAACATTAAACTCTATTTAACTCTGAAGAATATGTGAACACGGAACACCGCAACATCACCTTGGGAGTGACAACAAAAACTCCACCCCGAGGTGCACTGAAATTCATCTAAATTTGTCCAGGTGACCACCTGAATTACAGCAGAAATCACTCAGTGATTTAAAAATGTAATATGGAAGGTTACCCCAACCTCCAAAAGTCTGTAGGAGGTTGACAGCTACACATAGAGTGCACTTAATTTCTCAATTTCCAACTGCTAAACTAACCAATTCTGGAACATGACATAAACCAATGTGCTTGCCAACCAGATAGCAATTTAGGACAGCACTAAAGAGTTAGTGTGTTACAGTAGATAGCAAGCTAATAATTACAGCATAGGCTCTGTGGACAGTTCCCTCCGAGGGAACCCCAAACCAAAAAGAAATACTTAATATTTTATTTTCAGATATTATGTCCTGTGTTATGAGACTACATATCTTTATATTTATAGAACATAAATATATGAACACTATTTGTTCCTTTTTATGACACAAATATGTGTTGAAACTGTATGGTAAATCCATGCAGAATTAATTTTTTTATTTATGTGTGTTTTAGTTGTTTTTTTTTTGTTTGTTTGTTTGTTCGTTTTATTTATTTTTAACCATCTAATCAGTGTTGCAAAATAAGGTCCCATAATGAAGTATTGCTATGAATATTAAAGTGAGGGGATCTAATAAAAACTTTTGAAATGTACATCTACAAATCATTGTCAAGTCACTGTTTTCATTCTGTAAATGTGACCCTAAACAGGAAAATTAAAAAACAACTTTACAATGTGAGCTGTTGAGAGAACATTCCAAGTCACTTTTTCAGGTTTCTTTTTTTTTTTTTAGTATATGTATTCCCATTCTAGAATTCCCCATGGCTTGGCTTCAGTTAAAACTGAGATATCGATATTTTGACCATTGGTGGTGTTCCTCTTATGTTTAGTGTTCATATGGGCACATTGGTAATCGATAGCACAGAGCAGCAGAATTTTACTTAAAGGATTGTCTGGGCTGGTGAGAATGTAATCATTTGACTCCAAATTTGCACAGTGCTGAACTGTTTTATTGATACACCTCCTATTGTGCTGCTTAACCCTTTTTGATTCAAAATGACCAAAGCAGGTAGGAGTGAAAAATACTCAATTAGCACTGTACACAATGAGAAATTCCTTCCTCTAATATCTAGGTGTGTTTGCATGACTGCTGGTATCAAAATAGGGTCTAGTATCACATTTAATGTGCTTAAACATAGTACAAAAAAGAACAGATCTCAAGCGCTTCAAATAGGGAGCCCAATGTGTCAAACAAAAGCAGAACTGATTAATGAACACAGATTACTTGGGGCCTGATCCTTGCTTGAGATACATAGATAACTCCAATGTCCAGATGAGTGTTTTTTCCTCTGCTGGGTGACTCAGTGGGGATATGATAGATGTGCACTTTGGGGCGGAGTCTCACTGAAATGGTGTGTCCCACTGAATTCCGAGTTATGCATATCCCGGCTTGAGATGCTTATCATCCCGTTTTATCTACGCGGTATTTGCTGGCACTTAAAGGTAGAATAGACAGGGCAATCAGCCAGCATATGGAATTACAGCTCAATGGATTTTACAGCTCAGTGGACAACAATGGGTTTGCGTGCAATACTGACAAAATTGATTCACCCCATGTAATTTTATGGCAGTTTAGAGTTTTATTTTCAAAAGGTAATATGAAGAGAAGTTAAAATGGAATACCTTTTTGCTGGTCACCACATTTGGTAACCAGTTGTTGGACTGTAGGCAATTAATTCATTGAACATACAGTGTGCCTCTATCATTAAAAAGTAGAATCCAATCTGTGATTTCCTATATGTATTTTGATTTACATGGACACAGCCAGCCTAATATTATCAGCCCAAAAATTTTCTGGGCTACTTATTGTTAGCAACACTGCAGTTAAGTATGTCTTACCCCCTCTTTGTCACCATTATTTTGCTTACAACAAAATTAACAAGCCTTGCGCTTTTTCATAGTGATACAGTAGATAGCAAATGAGAAAGGGCAGGATTTATTGTTAATTCTGCCAACACTGAACATGCATTCTGTTCAATACCAAGCTTTTTAAAATATGTATTTCTAGGATTTTTTTTTTTTTTTGTGAAAAGTAATGTCATGTTCTGTAGCACTACATATTGAGATAAATAAAGCAAACGCCTATGGTATCGGAACACAAATTCACATTTTCCATCTGTGGCCTGTGGATATGGGACAGAAGGAAATAATAGAATTATTCTCAGTTCAACTTAGCGCAAGCCACCCATTTTCAGAGTAAAATGACTGCATCTCTCAAGTGGAAAAACACATCGTTCTTGAGTGCTTTAGTCCCGCATAACCGGGAGTGTGAAAAAAAACAACAACAACAAAAAAAAAAAACACTTAAGCTTCTCAAGCCAGGATCGGGCCCTTTGTGAAGGAGAGAGAGACAAAGGATAACAATGTGAAGTAGTGATAGAATTTTTACCAGCAAACAAATCAAAGTTTACAAGTAGTAACAAACTGCATACACAAAACCTTGAACACTATCATTTCCAGATATATCATCAGAAAGTAGGAAAATGTTGCTAAGCAATTAGCAAACATAAAATTAAGTGCGTAGAACATTCTGGAAGAAAGCTTTGCAGCTGCGACACTGTCACCAGCATCGTGCATGACTGAGATGAGACGAGATGCATTGCTATGTTCCATAACGGGAAGCTATAAATAGAGCGCAGATTACAAGCTGCAGAATGAGAATTCTGTTCATTTACTTCAAGAGATTTGCTGGAGCAAATGATCAACAGTGGAACCGGGTTCCGAGGAGGCAGAGATGGGAGAAATGCCACCCCCTTGTCTTGTTTGCTCTGTACTGGCAACATGAGGTAAAATGCTGTCATCTGTGGAATTTCCCGAGTTCTAGCAGGATTTTCCCCCAGTTTCTTTAGCTACTCAAAAGCTGGGAACTCATTCTTGATTTCAATGGTACGTTTAGGTTTAATCTACATGTTTGACTATGTGGAACAAAAGCACAATCCACAAAAAAAGAAAAGCTAGTCGTTATGCTTGTCCTTGTGTTATCACGTTTATCTTTGTTTTTTTGATGTTCTCCTGATGACACCTGTGATCCACAAATCAACATAATCACACATCTTTTGTGATGCACTGGCAAGCACAAGAGCAGAATTGTTATATTGTTAGCTATTTAAACAGAAATTGTCAACAATAATTCAAATATATATATATATTAGATGTTAGATTTTACATTCAAATATTTTAATTCTGTTGAATCTATAGGTTTCTGTTCACAATTTATGTTCACAGTTAAGACAGTTAATTTTGTAATTTATTGTGAATTTGATATAGAAGCCTAATTTTCCTATTTTACTATAACTATCCTCAACTCGTTCCCAGTTGGCAGTAAAATTTCCTTGACAAACAGGAAGCAAAGATGGAACATAAAGGAGGGGTGAAAAAAATTAATGGACCGGTTTATTATTTATATGCAAACGAACAATGTGTTAAACATGCCTTCAAACAATCACTAATTATGTTTTGTCATAATAACAGCTGCCCATGGTAGTTTAACACTTGGGATACACAGCACAAGAAATGATAACAGTAATATATAGTCTTGGTTTTCTGATCATTTCTGCAGATCAGTGGATAAAGATTCCTTGATTAACTAAATAAGCGTGTAATGGCATGAGCATGGTCAGCGGGTACTCCAAATAGCATTTTTCATAGCTTTAGTTATGCTCAGATTATACAATAATAATTTATACATTAGAAGCAATTCATTAAGTATATCAAAATGGACATTAACCGGGTTTGATAAGGGAAGACTTACCACTCATGCATCTTAGAGATGCCACAATAGAAGTAACAGTAAGCTCTCTCTCTCTCTCTCTCTCTCTCTCCTTTTGTTCACAGTCATAGCTATTTACAAGCATTCACAAACCTAATATATCATAATGCATATATATGCAGCAACTGGGGTTAAAATGTATTACCATTTGCATCGTCTGACAGATTTCCCAGCTTTCAGCTGATAAAACCTTCCTGCGCCCATCGTACAAGCATGCATTGTTTGTATTGTATTTGACAGACTCTCAGGAAAGTGTGACAATCTTAAGCAAATGAAGCCCCTGCACACGAGACAAAGTTAATGCATGTCTTTATATATCTCTCTTTTTTATTTGTGCATTTGCTTTGTTATAATAGAAGCAGGGAGGATCTATTTAATAAAGTGTCAGTTCTTTAATGTCCACGATAATGCATTTTGTCCATCTTGATAACTCCAGATATCAATCACGATAAACCTAGGAGGTACTGAAATTACCAAAGAAAGAATTTCAAATGATCTTGGTCAAAAGCAGAAGCCTGTAGCAGACGGCCATGGCAGAGGGAGAATGGAAAGAGGGAGAATCTTCATATTAATATATAATTTGTTTAATGCTGAAATTCAGTAAAGTAAATAAATGGCTGTAATTGCTGTGTGCGATCTCTGACATGAAACGAGAACTCACAGTTTGATTGATGCCAAAATAATGAAGAATTAATAAAGAGCAATAAAAATTTAACATACAAAATTACACATTATATAAAAAATGTATTCAATAAAGCCATCATCATCCAGAAATAAAGTATGTATTTAAATATTCATGTTGAACTCCAAATGTGCAATACTCGAGGATCTTTCTCGTAATTTGCAATAACATCGAGCCAGGTTTTCTGCCAGTTTGAATTTCTCAAAGGTTCTCAAACTCAGTTTTAACTTGATAAATTCATGTTACTATTAATTCTATCCTTATTCTCCTTTGTGCTTTTCTGTATGATCTGAAAATTATATCAATATTGGGTGATTCAGTGACATTTAAATGCTAAAGTTTTGACAGCCTTTCAATTTGGAATGACCGATCACATACATTCACACGCATGCTGGCAGGGGTGATCTCCACTGGTCACCTCCATCCTTTCAGAAATTCTCTACTGTCTCATAAGGTATTAAATGACCTTTCAAGTCCTTCTGCAAATTACTTTTTAATGAAAAATTAAGGTTCTTCATTGATGTTCTATTTAACATGTTGATGAATTTTACTGATGGTGTAATACTGTAATAAAAATAAATACAAAGGAGCATATGGTAAACATTGTGAAAATCTCGAGTGTGCTTTAAAAATACAATAGTTCTAAAACTGTATTTATTTTCTTTCTGATGGCCACATTTCACCATATGTGGGCTATATTTGAGTGTACTTATACATTAATATAAGGTGCCACTGACAGCTGACCATGGACAATATGCTGTCCTGAGCACCAGTGTGCCAACAATGTATCATAATATTTGTTTCCAAGCAACCACTCACGCAGATGGCCATCTCTTTGAAATACTGCAGAGAGGTTACAGTTGAGAGAGCGCCACGATAACTGGCGAATGCATTCACGCTTTGCAAAAATCTTGGGTTGATGCGCTGCTCCAAGCACCAGGTTCATCAGAAACAATAATGAGGGGGGAGCTGTTGCTGTTATTTATGATTATGGACTTCAGTCTGGTCCTCAGATATAATCTGTGACGTCTCCAATTCTGTAGGTGTACCATGTACAGCCATTAAAACAGCAAATGATGTGTAAAGATAATATACTGGTTTCTTCTCATGTCACAGTATATCCAGAGCACTGCACAGTTCCCCTAGCCAAAGTGACCTTCTCCACAAAGCCCTTATATCACTACTAGCCTGTTAGCTCATTGCTCTATCCATTACAGAATAGCCTTTACAGTATACCGTGACCTGCAGAACAAGACTGCCATGAACAAATGATTGACCTGTGAAGGACAGGATATTAATCATTTAATTTTATTCATGTCAGCTCTTTGGAATTTTGGACATTGTTGCAGTAGCAGTAACAGTCATATGGATATTGGTACAGTAGCAGTATCTGTATGGATCCTCTACAGTAATTACACCCACCAGGGATTCTGGTATTGCGCTCAAATGTAATTGTGCTGGACCTATTCTTATGGCTGGCAGATTCCATTAAAATACTAATGCGCCATTTATTTGCACCAACCCTTGCCACCAAAAGATTGATCCAGCTTCAGTTCACAACCCACAAAGTGAAAAAACAAGGATGAAAGTAACAACTTCATTTTTTTTTTCATTTTAACACAAACAGTTCGCTGAGTTAACAAACTGTGTTCATACCTTACACTGACTTTTTACGCCTTGGCAGTTTGGACCATTATGTGTTGTGTGTGTGCAGCTTTCTCAACACAGAAACTGATTTGTGAATGTATAAATAACTGCCAGTACAACAAAGCATTTACAGGCAAAACACTCCACATGAGGAATGTCATTCACAAAATGGAATGTGCACTATAAAGGTTTTATTAATGACTTCCCATCCAGGCCTTTGCCACAGAAATACATGTTTTAGTTTTGCGGGTTGTTTTCTCTCTTTCTTTCACTTTTAAGAAATAATGCATACTGAGAAATGGTCAAGCCCAAACCAAGGATTAAGATCATAGCCCGCGATTTCATTTTCATCAGATCGTGCCCACTTCACCGCCTGAGTGAAGAAAGAATGGGATCCTGACGTCGTATCGAAAGGTCAATGATAAAAAGAACATATTTATCACCGCGCGCATTGTGACGCTGGTGATAGAGAGGCCTTTATTTTTAAAGCGGCTGACAGAAGTTGACGTGACAGGGAGGGAGATATTTGCCTCCTGGGGATGTGTGCCGGGGATTGCTTCACTAAAGTCAATCAGCAACTTTCACAAGGAGCGAATGTAAATCGCGCATCGACACATGAATTTGTTCACCTGTCAGCTGTCAGTCAGGTTCAGTGTGTCTTGTCCCGTCACGTCTGCATGAGTAACAGTCACTTTGCTCAGCCATCAGCATCTACAAATAGCCAGCTACATGGAGCACGTGAAGATAAATAAGAAAGATATGGCTTTTAGTCGAATGTGGTGAATGCAGAGTGGGGGATTATTCACCCACTCTTGTGAATTATTTATTATTTGTACTGTGATTTCTATATGTTCTGATAATTTATGATTGCCATGAAAACAACACACAAATTCTTTACATTTTTTGCATCACATGTACACACACACACACACACACACACATATGACAAAAACAATGACATAACGCGGCATGTTTGACCTAAAAGTCAAGGATGTAATATTTTCCGACACGCCTGTCAATACCATCAAATAAAATTTCATTTCTGGAAGTGTGTTTCTAATGTGCACTAGGCTGAAGGCTACACTGGTAATTTTCTCTGGAGTAAAAAGAACCGTCAGCTGGATTAGTCCTTCAAGACTTAGTACTGAAAGTCCTACAACACTGCCGGCTGTCAATTTGACACTTCCATTTTTCTTTTTGTGATTTTTTTACTATTTTGCAGAAGAGAAGTGAAATGTTCAGAGCAATGAGAACAATGAGAAAGCATATGGATCTTCATTTTCTGATTTCTTCTTCTTGATTCTTTAAGGAGGGTGATTCTTTGTCTACGGTTTTTCAGTGGCTTAAGATGGCAGACTACACATCCACAACAAGTGGCAGGAGGGTCAGACATTGTTGTTCATGGTGGTTTGTGGGATGTATTCAGTTTTCTGGGATGTGGTTTCTATGTTCCCCTTTCTCGAAGTGACTATCAGCTCTCCCTTTGTCAAAAGGTTATTTGGGGCTCACCTGAGCAACCTTGTCCCAATATGGTTTGGAATTGCTCTTGACATTAGACTTGCTCTTAAAATTGCTGACTTCCTGGATGAGATCTTGAGGGCTGAAAGGGTCATTCTGGAGCACAGCCTAAGTGCACTGATGTCTTCTCTGACTAAAGTACCTACAACAAGCTTGACAATTTAACCTTGAGAGGAGAGATAAATGCTACCCATGAATCTAAATGAGAAAATGAGAAACGCTAAGAAGACTTTGTGGGCTCTTTCATATATTTAACAGGCACATATGGGAACAGGCTTTTGGCGTTGGTACCAGCTCTGTGTTGTGTACAAGTTCACCATCATCATGCTTAAAATACAAAAAAAAATCACTCAGAGCTGGAGAGCAAAGCCATTTTGCTTTACGCAGTAATACACTACAAGCTGCCACAAAGTTGTTTCAAAACAGTTAAACTATGACATCAACAACTATAACATTAGGTTTTTGGAATACACTGACGTTGGCCTACGTGTGAAATCCATGCGTGAAATTTTAGACCAATAGATAGTTGAGGAGTTCAACTGATGCAAGATATCCTGGTTGAAATATGAATCTAACAGGCAGGCTCCACAGAAGCCCCACTGCCCCGCCTGATGTTGCAGAGCATCAGTTAACATAGAGGCTGGCGGGGTGGCGGGTTGCTGAGTGCTAAATGATTAAAAGGGAGAAAAAGCATTAGTCTGAATTGGGCGAAGCTCGAACGTAGCCACCGCTTTAACCTGCTTCCTAAGTCATCCAGACAAGCATCTAAAACAAAGTCAATCACTCCAGAGAAAGCGGTCAATACAAAAAACCTTCGGTTACAAGAGAAGGGTACCAAACTAAACAGCCAACTCCTGTTGCCACTCAGCATTACAGAGATGGATTGTGGGTAATGGCCCTGCAATGGATTGCTTTCCTGGCTGGGGACAGACTTGCGGCAGTATGTGGCAGCGCTTAAATCAGCACCAATCAGGAACATCTTTTGTCCTATGAGCCATCTCATTACTGCAGCTTTACTAATGAAGATCCAACACCAGCACAGCATGGTGGGACAGCTTCCAAACGTCATAAAAAAAAGTTTGGGTGTTTTTTGTTGTTTTTATTTTTTTAAATGCCATTACAAACAGTATGTTCTGGTGATTAACCTACTGCTTTATTTTCTTTGGGAATTGATGTCTTCGGGAATTGAATCAGTTTTCTAAGACGTGCCCTGATTGAGAAATTATGTCAAGAACACGAGAAAAGCATTGAGTAGATCCCACAGAGAAGGCTGTAGACATGCTTAGTGATAGTCGTCAAGGACAAGCAAGCACCGTCTCTGGTTCTCCCATCTGCTTCCACCCATGGTGTTTATAAAGGATCTAATAGTCTGAGCTGCTGTTTGCCTCTATTCACTCAATTTTCCCTCCATCTCTCTCACTCCTTCTCCTGCATTTCATTTGCAAGATCTGACCCACTGAGCTCCACCCTGTCAATCCCAAGGGCCCTTGAAATGGACAAACCCGCTCTTAATGATGACAGCCAGCCAACAGTGTTTGTTCAATCAATTATTGTTCTCCTACAAGAGGGAATTTGCTTTCCATAAAAAAAATATTTCACTGTACATTGTGGGCCGGTGCGTCTGCTTCACTTGTGAACAGTATTAGACAGAACAGAAACAGAATGCCTTGTTAAACAAGCCGGTGTGTGTTTGCTGGCTTCCGTTGTTTCAGCACATAATGCGGCAGTTCACTGTAAAATGTGATGTCATTCATTAATGTTTTTACTTTGACAAATGTCTTTTCACCTGCTAATGACAACTGTCTTAAGTGTATTTTTACAGGTTGGATTAGTCCTTAAACAAGACTTTATAATCATATATATGATATGATACATCTTAATTTACACGGTCACTTGGTTGCTAGTTAAGCAACTAAAGAAAACTCTTAAACACTTCATACTGTTTAGCTAGGTGCCTATATGTACAGTAAGATTGCTTTTCCTTGGAAAACATCTTATACAGTGCGGGCCTAGCAAACTATTTTGTAAACTTTGATTGAACAAGTTTACCTGTTTTGGTGGCTTGTCCAGTGGTGGCTTTCAAGTAGTGGAGCATCTGTAGATTTTCCTGGTGTAGTGTTCCAATAAATTAGTCATAATCTGAAAGCCTCTGAACAAGTTCTATGGCTCTGTCAGCCATAAATTACCATTAAAAAAGAAGGGTCACGGCATGTTCACCACGAAGCAGCCCACCAGCTCAAGTTACAAGCTAAGTTTGTTAGGAAACAGCACTGCAAGACTGGAACACCTCCTACACCTCCCCTTCAGCCTCTTTTGAGGCCTCCTTGCCCAAGAGAGCACATACAGTTGGACATCTGCGGTGAGGTCCATGGAGAATGGATTCCACATCACCAATGCTTCCTGGTGGCATATGACCTACAATCCAAATGGCTGGAAGTTTTCCCAGAGGGGTTAAGTCACAACGTGGGACACTGTGGATATACTGGAGAGCCTGTTTGCATATTGGGGTCAGGGAAAAGCTCACAGATAATGGGCCACAATTTATATAGGCGGAGTTCTCCTCCTTCCTGGCCTGTCATGGCATCAAATATATTCGCACACCTTACTATGAACCACAGGCTAACGGCAGAGTAGGACATTTTAACCAAAATAAAAATGGAATCCGAGCACACATGGCCCAAGGCTGCACATTCCAAACGGATCTGATTCAGACAGTGCTACATCACAGAGTAAGTAACACTCAACCACCGGGAAAACTAATGAACCTCATTCTGGTCCCAGCCATTGCAAGTAACTCACGAACAGGGACCAGCCACATTCACACTCAGTGATAGTTCCCGCTGGCAAGCCAGCAGGTTGAGGAAAGTTCCGGATCCCACTTGCCCGACTCCACCTGCAGTGTCAACGGATGTGTCAACGACACAGGCAGATGCCCCACATGTGCCACCCATGGGATATCCTCTGTCTCCCCAAAGCCCTCTGAGTAGGCCAGTCAGTGCATGTTATTGCACTGGCCATAGCCACAACTGTCATGACAAAGCGAGTGGTATTATTTCCTTTTTTAACATTAGGCTACTGTGCGTGTGATCTCAGTTAATTTGTTAGTGCAAACAATTTACAAGGCATGTTCTCATGTGCCCTGAAAAATATCCAAATGCTGAGTAAAATCTTTTTGTACATGTACATTTTCAATGGGCAGGGGGGTGTTGGGGTAGCAGTAACCTACAGTATACTATGATGCATGCTAGTTTCCTGCAGTGCATGTTTTAGTTTTTGCTTAGTTTGATTTTTTTGAAAAACGTATTATATACGTTTTCCAATGAGGGTGTGATGAGCACCCTTCCTGTTGGCATTAAATGGCATAGCCAAGTTGATTTCTGATCTTACCAAGCATCTCATATCAGCAGCTTTATTTTAGCTGTGAACTAGGCTGGTCCTTTAGGACTTCCTAGTCGAGATTTTCATTGCTTTAGTTGTCAGACTGATGCAAGATAAGAGATTTGGGGAAGCCCAGCTATTTTCAAGGAGTTCTTTTTCAAAAACACTTATGCTGGGTCACCTTTCACTAGGCCTGGCTCCGCTAATCATTGCAAGTCTATATGACTAATGACTGTAAATGACTAATAAATGATTGTTTAGCCCTGCAGGCTTTATTTGTTTAATTTATTAAAGTTAAGTTCTGAAATTCTGAAAACCCTCCTCCTATCCACACAATCACTTTTATAATTTGCTGTTCAATAGTTAAAAAAAATATTGTAAACTATAAAGGGAAAGGGAGAATTCCTGATAATTTAGTTTTTTTGGAACTGAAGAGACATTTCTACATTGTATATTGAGACATTTCTTCACTGAAGAGGCACTTGTTCATTGTGTATTGAAGAGGCATTTGTTTCATGTGGGATGATTTTTATTGTGAAGTTATACACCCTTTCTTTATTTTCTGTGGTTGGAACTAGCATTCAGACTGCTTCCTGATCAGCTGGGGTTTAGGGATAACAGTACCGCCACAATTCTTTAAGCACAGTCAGGCATTTGTAAATACTTATACAGCTATGCGATTCGTCCTTGAGTAACACAATTTTTCTTCACAAAAAATTCAGCATTCAGCAGATATTAATACAAATGCACTGAAGAACATAAAGTGTGTGTGTGTGTGTGTGCGCAGTGCATAGTATTTAACTTGTAATATATTATCCACATAAATACATTTTTATGATGCCTATCTCCCGCACACATGGACAGTAATGTAAGTAAAAGGATGTGGCAGCAATCTGATTTCTACGGACCACACACTGTGTCCCAGTGGGCTTGCCAGCTCAGTTTTCTTTCTGTTCATCACAGAAAATAGATCTTGAGAAACTTGAGAGAAAACAGCATCTGTTAAGCCACTGTATCTCTCCTTATGTGCTTGAATCCAAGCATGGGTTTTCTTGATGCTACATCTGGAGCGGAGAGAGGTCATTTTGAAACTAAAGAAATTCTATCTCCACAGACTGCCCAGTGTGATCAGAAAAGCCTCAGCCTGGAAACTGTTCCTGTAACTTTTCTGAAATAGAAAATCCAACAACACAAAGGCAGATTGAAATGGCAATACATCACTGAGAGATGTGTCAGATTTATGCCTTAACTCAGCAATATAATATGCCCACGTTCCAGCTGGAGAATCTGCTTCAAGTCCAAGTTAGCTGTTGACATCTAACAGATTGGAAAGTGCTTCCTTCATTCTGTAAGTGAAGAACAGCAGCTCCCTTGCTTTCACTGCAGAAACAATCTCCCAGTGATGTTGTAGCTTAACGTTGCTGTGAAATGTTCAGCATATATTGTGTTGTCATATCAGCTACAAAAGATAAGCCTGGCACACAATGAGTCTTGCATATGCAGCAGTAAGAACCTCTGATTCTATTGTCTGGTATATGTCTGATTCTATTGATGCATTCCCATTGCTAGTTACCTGCTTCACAAGTTTTCTATACATTCTTTATAAAAGCTAATGAACTCCATGCAAACCATTGTTAAATTGTTTAAAATAACTTTTTGTGCAATTGAGGAAGGGACATAATAGCCTTTTTTTCCCTTTACCTGGGAGGACTGGAAAAAATTATTCATTCAGGGGCTCTTCATAATTATTTTTATAATTTGCCTCTTTCCCAAAAAATCAGTCACAAAAATATGTAGAGAGTATTTAATTTTCATGCGTGAAAACATCAATAATGTATATACTTCATTGTTATTCGTGCAGACTAATTAAGTAACAGGGATCATTACATGACACTCCAGCACAATCTTTTCTTCTTCATTGTTTCCCCTTCATGGAGACCAGCTTGAGGTTTGAGTCAGCTGCACACATCTTTATTTTTGTACAACTATAAAATACATTTGCCCTCCAGCTACACATATAAGTGATACACAAAGAGCCTACAAGTAAAATAAGTTTAATAACTCTGAGGGGGGGAAACAACTTGAACCTATCATGCATAAAATTGTCTTCCAAATTCCCCTAAGAATCTTATCTCTTGCCTTCAATACCTTTACATTTAAAACAAGTAATGGCAACAAACAACCTTGAGTGGACAGATCTTTATTTCTTTTCAGAAACCAAATCCTTGATAGATATAATTTACACAATGCATTAATTTGTATGTACTTTATCAGTGTGCCATAGTATGTCGTATGAATTATGTATTTTTCATTCACTTCTTCCATTATGATGTTAATCAGAAAGCAGAAATTGCATTCTAATAACTGGATAATTAAGCTTTTTGTGAGTGTAGTTAGGCCATTCTGAGGATGCAAACTGATTTGGCAGACAGGTGCAGGTGTTAGAAAGGCATGTCTGAACAATTGCAGGTGTTTTAATGGCACTAATTCAGGCAGTGTAAGGTGCAAGGAACCATATCTCCACAGGTTTCATTTCCCCATGTCTGCTGCCATTGCTCAAGCTCTCTGTATGGATGCCCATTATAGCCTTTGTACATTATTAGATAAAATTCCAAGTGTTTTTCCAATCAATTTCTCATTACAGATAAAGGCTGTTTGTTGATGTCTCAAAAAAAATATTTTCTAAACTTTAATATCCCTGCGATAAAGTGCTGCTTATTACGAAGAAGTGTTGTAACAACTCAATGCAATCAGAGAGAAAACAGTTTCTCTGGGTATAGTGAAACTAGAAACTGCTGGTTTAAAAGGAAGGAATTATCATTTCCTCTGATTAAGAATCGTATAATATTAATCCTCATATTATGCAAATTATTGTTTCAATACACCCTGTGTATTGTCTAAGAAAGCATCTAAAATTAGTTTTAGGTGAAACTCCTAACTTGTAGATAGAAAATAAAGTTAGTATTTTGGTTATTCAATGAATGCACTTAACTGAATTTTTCCTCTATCTAAATTTTTTTTGTTTGTTTGTTTTTAGGTGGCCTAATACTTGTGGCATGTGCTGTGTTGCGTGTGTGTGTGTGTGTGTGGTTTAGATTCAACAGGGCTGGCTGCAATCAAGCCTGGCTGTGTTCAATCAGCTGAATATCATTAGAAATTATATTTGGTTAATTGGTTGATTGAGTAACTAAGAGTAATTACTTTTACACATGGGTGATATGGGTGTTTGATTACTTTTTTCATTAAATAAATGAAATGATTGTTTTAGAAATGTGTTTTATTTACTACTAGGGTTCCCTTTGTCTAATATTGCATTTCGTGTAAAGATCCGTAACCATTCAGTGACAAATATGCAATAATAGAGGAAATCAGGAAGGGGGCAAATACATATATATATATATTTTTTTTTTTTTTTTGATTTGTCATTTGTATAATTTATGGAAAGACACACATGTTATTCCTTGACCATACTGTTAGTATCAGCAGTCTCGTAGGCTGGATGTGGGTGCATGGTGGAGAGTGACTGATGGCTAATTGGAGATTTGTGATGTGTTCAGTAGCACTCTGGTGAAGGCAAGCAGCACTGGAACTGCAACAGTTTGGCACAGCATGACTCCAAGTAAGGAAGTCTCTGGGAAAAGGGGGAAGGGTCTTGGTCTGTCATGTTTAGGATTTATGCCTTAAACACAATGCTCTCAGTCTTCTTGGGTCTATTGCAGTGTTCTTAGTTGGAGTTTAAACCTCAGGTTTAAACATCTAGACCAAAAAACTGCATAACAATTGGAGCACAGATTAAAAACTGTGGAATAAGGATTAGCTGTTCCAGTTGAAATGCAATTCTGTGGTCTAGTCCTAAGGTTTACAGCTAAGCACACTGCAATTGACTGCATAGGTTTCTTGGCATGTATATTTACATTGATATTGCCCTGTTACAGTAGCAGCTATAAGCTTGTTTAATCAAGGTAACTGAGCATACATGTAACATCTGTAAAGGTATAGAAGCTATCCATGACTGATTAATGAATGTGGGGTCAACGGGACCGCCAGGAAGAGAAAGGTGATGCATAGGTCCAGGAAAAAACAATTAATTGGAGATACAGGGTACCATGTAGTTTCCAGAAAAATAGGCCAGGCAATAAATGGAAAACAAAACCTTTTCTCAGTGGTTCAATTAAAGTCGCGTCAAATGCTGGACTGAGACTAGATGAGACTGCCTGATACCCAGAACAAAGGCAAACGTGTGTCAGGCTGTGAGCTATGATGTGCTGAGTGTGCGCAATCGGTCACCGCTGGTTACCATTCCAGCAGTGTGCTTCATCATGTGAGGATTCCGCCGTGGTAATTTCTCTCTTAATGACATGCATCACGATGCACAGTGGGAAATATTCCGTAATAACAATGACTCCTATCTGATGAGTCTCCTCGGCTCAGTGCGGTATCTGACGGCAAAATGCTCCCCCACCCAAGGCTTCTTCAAAGGGATTATTTTAAAATGATACCACGCTTTCATGAGTCAGTTACGACTAAATCTGAAAACAATGTCAGATAAAATGACTAAATTTGAAAACAAGTCAAAATGGCAACCAAGTGTGTTTCTCTCCCAATCCCCCCCCAGAACAAAAGAAAAAACCTTCCCAGCCATGCAAACAAAATATTACTAAGCGGGGCAAGACCTCAGAGGAAGGAGAAAGACAAAACCAGCAAGTTTTGGGATTTTCTTCGGCAAGAAGTAGTAAAGCCAAGTACTCCACAGTAATGGCATGGAGGAGGGCTACTACACTGTGAAGCTCTGTACATGTGTGCATAGGGGTGACTGGGACTGTTATGAGCCATTATCACTATGGGACCTATCACTTGAATAACATTAATCATTTTCTATTGTCAACATCTCAGTCAGTAAAAATTCTAAAAATTTGCTTGGCAGTTTGGGACTATACTTAACACCACACCTACCATTTTTAATTTCCGCAAATTTGTGAAAAATTAATAAATAAATAAATGATACACTTTTTAAATAAACTGCCAGTCTGATTCATACAAAACTTTGACAGACTAGGATTAAAGTGAAGAAAAGCATACATTCACACGGTGTACGTACAAATTCAATGTATGTGCCGCTACCATTTCATACTACTAATCAAGTGAGCACATGGGGTGGATATTCAACATACACTTATCTGCTTTCAAGCTTGTAATTAAGCTGCCAAAGCGCAGAAACAATGGATTGTGCAAGTGCACGGGCCTTTAGTAAGCACTGCAGGTCAAGTGCTTCCCTCAAGAACCCAGGAACATTCGATAAGCTAACATAATTGTGGCAAATCAGTCACCTCTAATAGTCGGCATGGAAACAAACAATGTGCAATCAATCTCTGCAGAGGCAGCGTGAAGGAGAAATGGATTTCACTGACTTATCAGTCGCCTTAAGTGCAGGAATTCAAGCTGTCCTTCGTCCTGTTAAATCCATTACTGTTTTAGTTGAATTCGTACAAATACAGTGCAATGCTTTTTTATCTTAACAGTGCATTTTTATTATGAAGAAAAACATTGCAAAAACTGTACTGTGCAGCATTCTCTTACAGTACATCCTAATATACAAGTTTCCATCCTAATAAGGATGCTCATCCCGTATAGGCATATATGCTAGATAGATTACATGGGTTACAAACTGCTTCCATTTAATCTCACAGCACTTCACAGTGAAGGTACGAAACTAACCATCACCAGTGTGTAGCATCCAACAGGCTGCAGGGCAGCCATTTTCCTCCAGAACACTCACAGTAACCACTGAATTATCAGAGGATCTTTTGCATTTAGAATTGAAGTCAAATTGGGGGCCTCATAGATCAACAAAAAAAATCAATTAAATTCCAAACCTGTTACGGTGTTATGGTGCCAAACATAATGAATGTGAATTTGTAAATGTTCTCATTTTTAATGTATAATGTCTTTACTATTTGATCATAAGCATTTAATCAAAAGAATTTAATCATAAGCTTATTAGCAAACCTCTCACCTTTCCTCTTCTGAAAGGCATTGAATGAAACTCACATGCTTCTTGTAATTTCTGTTGTGTTAATTTAACATGGCTGTTCAAAATAACAGGACACCAAAGGGTTTGAAAACCACATCTCCAATTCTAATATTACTGTCATCCAGTCAGAATATTTCTCAAATACAATGGAAGATAAAAAAGGCTGTTGACAGAACAAAACAACAAACATATTAATCTTGAGGGATGGTGTTGATATAATTCATTTCACTTTTAAATAATGAGCAGAGGCTGTAGCAAAAATAGTCTTTGTTAAAACATATTTACAGACTGTAATATTTTCCCTCATTCATAAAGATTAGAATATGAATAACTGCGCTTGGGAAAGTGCATTTCCCCAAAGGCTCAATGTTTTGGTTTATTTTGTTAAATTATGACCAATTTTTCAGACTCACTAAAATTATATTGACTTACGGAACACTGCCATTTCACCAATGAACAGCAGACTAAATTTGAGTGAACACATTTTTATTGCTATTTTGTTCTTGACACTGAATGACTGTACAACTACAGTCATTCCCACAGACTCTGCTATGGTTAAATTCACAATTCAACCCCAAGCCAACATATATGACAAAACATTTGTTAAGGAGGAAGCAAAACAAATCAATAATATGAAAAAGAAACATGTTAGTAAACCATATACTACAGACAGTTTGTCTAACAATGAAGAATTATGCACAATTTACAAATATCACCACAGACACCTTAGTCCAGGGGTCCTCAATCTTATCCAGAAAGGGCTGGTGTGGGTGCAGGCTTTTACATATTTGCATGTACAGGTTTGCCAGTTCTGCAACTATATGGATACAAAGCCAACCACCCGCACCCCACCCCCCACCCCCCACCCCCCGCCTCCCGACCGCTGACCCCAAAATGAAACATTTTCATGTTTAGTAATGCCAGCAAATGTCGCGCAACTGCTCGGAAATGGTGGCATTTTCATTTAGTTTGGTATTTTTGCGGTAATGATGAACATTTAAAACTAAATATAAATAAGAATACAAGGGTGAAAGCTCAAGAAAGGGGAACAATAAATGAAGCAATGCTTTGATCAGTACGTCAGGGATGGCTGTACTCCCCAAACAGGGTGTTGAGCTGATACTGATATATAATTTGTGGAAGATTATTCTCTGTTAGGCAGCTAAATGCAAAGTAAAAATGCTTTGAAATCATGCTGGCAAAATAATGGGAATTCTATGGAAGAAATTAGATCTTTATAAAACTGCTTGTTCGGAAAGGCTTTGACACTGCCAGTACGGAATCCTTAACTTGTTTTCCTTTATATGCACAAATGTCATTAACGGAACTCAACAACCTATATGACTGCCACTACTCTGTACATGTAAGTGCTAATAAATCTTGGAAATTCACATAAAAGCACCGTGACACTCTCAAAAGACCTGTGTCATGACAGTAATTTCCATCACACTTGATACTACACCTTGTGCGGCTTCACTTCAGAAACGGAAATAGAGGTTTTGCAGAATCTGAATGACAACATCAGGATCTTGGAGAATTCTACCATTTAACTCAAATGTGAATTATATTTTAACTTTGAGATTTATGACCATCACAGTACAGGGGCACTTCAGTTCACTGACATTCTGCAGCTGTCTGCGGTCCCTTATTTGCACTTCCGTACAGTCTTAGATACATGATGATTATTTGGTAATTTCACCATCACATGAAATGTGCATAATAACACCATATATATCATATGACTGTTCATTAGAATGTATATATTCTGACATGAGAGATATGAAATTATCATTTTTATCATTTTTTTTTTCAGTTCACTAAAACCAAAGAGAATACAGTGCCATGAAAAAGTATTTCCCCCCTTCCTGATTTCCTCTAATATTGCAGATTTGTCACACTGAATGGCTTTAGATCTTTAGGCAGTATAATATTAGACAAAGAAAACCCGAGTAAACACAAAACACATTTTTTAATGATTTCATGTCTTTAATAAAAAAATTTATCAAACACCCATATCGCCGATGTGAACAATTATATGCCATCTTAAACTTAATAACTGGTTGCACCAACTTTAGCAGCAATTACTTCATTTGATATCAGTCTTCCACATTCATGTGGAGGAATTCTACCCTGTCTTCTTTGCAGAAGTGCTTTAATTCAGACAAATAGGTAGGTTTTTGTGCATGAACTGCTTATTTCAGGTCCACAGCATTTCTATTAAATTCAGGTCAGGACTTTGACTAGGCCACTCCAAAACTTTAATTTTGTTTCTTTTTAGCCATTCAGATGTGGACTTGCTTTTGTATTTTGGAACATTGTCTTCCTGCATACTCTTCAGCTTCAGCTCATGGACAGACGTCCAGATATTCTCCTTAAGAATTTTCTGGTACAAACCAGAATTCAAGGTTCCCTCAATAATGGCAAGTTGACCAGGTCCCGAGCAGCAAAGCATCCCCACACCACCACACTACCACCACCATGTTTGACTGTTGGTATGATGTTCTCACTGAGAAATCCTGTATGTAGACATGTATCCAGACATAACAAGATTTGTGTTGTCCAAAAAGTTCCACTTTTGACTCATCTGTCCATAGAACATTATTCTAAAAGGCTTGAGGATCATCCAGATGCTGAGTGAGTAACTTAGAGGTTAAGTAAGAGGGCAATTACTTTTTTATGGGTGATGTGGGTGTTTGATTACTTTTTCCATTAAATAGATGAAACAATGTGAAAAATGTGTTTTGTGTTTACACTGTGTTTACACAGGTTCCCTTTGTCTAATATTATAGTTTGTCTAAAGATCTCATTCAGTGTGACAAATATGCAATAATAGTCCAGAAATGGGGCAAATATTTTTTCACAGCACTGTATATCATTGCTGATGTGCCTATTGTAAAAGACCCCATAGCATTATTAATGCTACATACAGTGGACAAGTATATCTTCCCCAGATGAGAATCATACTTATATTTTACAAAGACGGCCTTTTTGTGCTTTCTGAATATCTTCCTCCACAGAAATACTTCAGCTCAACCTGAGGATAATTAAAATTTGAAATATGCAAATCCCTCACACAGTAGTGATAGCTGACCTTTGTAATGCTGTCTGTATGCCCCAATCTGTTCTATAATTCAATATAATGGTACCAAAATGCGGCATCCTCATTATTATATATATTGTAGTTGTAGTCTCAGCAAAGTTTCAGCAAAAAGCTGAATCAAACAGAAAACAGTGAGACCAGACTACAGTATTTACCTGTACATGTAAATAACTACATGCAACATTCCAAATATGTTCCACTTTATAAACTGCAGTTAAACAGTACCATACATCACCATACATAGGGGAGTACTGATTGTTGCGGTAACCTCAGAAGTTTTAATTAATTGCACTGTAGTTATTAGTGACAGTTTCACCCATGTAATATGTCAGCCCTTGCTGAAGCCGCTGCAGTTCTTTTCTTTACTTTTTCACTGCTAAACATTCACATAATGAACGGGTTATAATTTAACTTTTTTTTTTGAAGATATATATTCTGTATGAAAATGTGGCACATTTAGGGTTGATGTCTGAGTGCAGGTTAGCTTTGTGTTGATGATGCTATGTGCTGTCATGGAATGTGCTTCTTATTCCGCAGGTGTAGATTGCATAATTTATGCAAATGAGCAGACTCATAAGCAGCATAAATTACACTCCTCAGGCCTCTTGTGTAGATTCGGTTTAGAAATTAACTGCAGATCACTTTTTGCAATGAAACATAAACATTCATCAAGCCTATATAAAAATAAAATTCTTCAAGTGTCATGCAAATGAACCAAAATGTTTGTATTTACAAACATACATACTAAGAGTTGCATATTAATTGCCATTTCCATTAAGCCCCTAGTTAATTGTATTGAGAGGGTCGTGACCAGTGAGCTATAAATTGGGATCTGCTTTTCTGGCAATAACCCAAAGACTAATCACAGCAAAGTATTAGCAAAGTAAATGTATACTTACTGACAAGCAACTGGAAGTATACAAATTGCAAGAAAAAGCAAGTTTTTAGTGGTCGTACCAAATAAGGAAACCTTACAGCTACAGCTATCATTTACTGTAACAGTTAGTTCATGATTAAGAAATAAACTCTATCAAAGGAACAGGAAAATATCCACAAACATGTTTTAAAAAAATCATAATCAAACAAAAAACTGTTTACTGTGAATATGTGCAATCCACTGCATTTGTACTTTACTTCAGCTTAAACTTCAAATAAATGTTCATTAAAATGTCATCCACGGTCCTGTACATGGCTTGTTTCTGTTGTGAAACACCGTAAATTGTCAGAGATTACATGAGTAAAATCCATTTCCATTGTGTATTCTGTGATTGCCTTTTCATTCAGAAACGTTGGCTCTTTCCAATGCTGCCCTCGTTAACACTGGAATGCCATTATAACACATGCCCTGTTTGACCAAAAAAGGATGTCACTCTGTTCATTTAGCCTATGAAATCTGTTTTCTTATATTCATGGTACTCCCTTGCCGATGCCTCTGGATACGCACAGTCATCTTAAAATAGCACCCTCAGTCTTTTCAAAGGATTTAGATCCACGATACTGTAGCACCACTAGGGTACCGGCAGCAGGCAAGTACAAATTAGGATGGCAGGCATCGCCAATATAACACGAAAGAGGAGTTTACAACCCTCTGAAACTAAAACAGAGGCAGAGAGACAGGGACTGAGGGCTGCTGATTCTCGGAGGAACGCCTGCTGTCCCTGGGGCAGGTGCAAAGCTCCAGGTCCTCGCCTTATATCATTATTTCATTCGCTTGCTGGTCACACATTTATTTCCCTCCATTGGCCGCACACCAAGACTCCCTGACAACAATCCTTAAAATTATTTTGTCAAGAAACTGACAAATGGAGCAATCCTCAAAGTGTCAGACCCCCACTTAGGGTGTGGGACTGCCTCCCGTTCCACCGCGGCAGACTGCAGAGCAGAAAGCAGCTGTGTGCTCTTTTCATGGGAGGAATGAGTGGAGAGCATCTTCACATGTCAACCCTGTTTCTTTCCACAAGATTTCTCAAGGGCAAGCCTGATGGGAAAACAAAAGGTGTGGCCCAATGCAGTAAACTCTATTTCTGTGTTCTAATCTTTTTCCACCCTCACTTCACATCCGATAGCTTGACTTCGAGCGGCTATCTTTTAGAGGAAATGTTACACTCCATATTGCAAACACTGTGAAACACCCTTTCTGACAGTTAATAAAAACATAGTAAGCAACAACAGCAAGATAATAATCTCTCTGACATGCTAAAATAACCCCTCACAGACTCCTGGGTTCATTAATATAGCAATTTAGCGCGGAGGATTGTTGTCACCTTGTATCGCAATCACAAAAGCAAAGTCACCGCATTTATGATGGTCAACTACATGGAAAGGGCAGGCTGTCACCACCTTGATAAATTGATTATCAAATTGATTTCAACAAAATGTTACCCGTGAACGAAGCAGCATCAACAATGAGGAGGAACACCGATCACTGCATGGAAAGTGAAACTGACACTATGATTTACAACCATATTAATTATCCCCATTCTCATTTGCATTCGACCGGTTAGAACAATTATTTCACCCCTGAAATTAACAGGGGAGCATATTGTACATTTATTTCCCCATTTAGATTTTTAGGATCTTTATATTGAAAGATACAGTATCCAATTGCATACCAGCATTATCCAATGGCACGGACAAACAATTCAGTATATTGAATAAAGTTTAGATCAACAATAGCTCCATCCGCAGATCTGGACCCTGCATCTGGGCCCTGTTTCACAGAGCACGATTACTGAGTTAGTTGGAGGACTGCACTGAGAACATCCTGTAACCCTCCCAAATCTGGAACAAGAGAGATGTTCCTGGTTTTTCTCAGGACAGTTATCCAGCTAACTCAGTAATCCTGCTTCGTGAAATACCCCCCTGCAGGCTGAAGCCTGGTTTACCTCACTGTGTTTATGAGCAAGCCATTAGCTCCTCCCACCAACACACCAGGCCCCCACAGGCTAACGCTGGTCATCAGTGAGTGATGCGCCTGCAGCTTGCAGGCAAGCGCATCGCAGGAATGCATGCGCATCAGCTGCAGGACTCCTGGAGTGAGGGCACAGGGAGCACAGCACAGGCGCAAGAGGCAGGAATAAAAGGAGAAATAATAAAGAGGACGAAGGACAGTGGCCTGGATTCAATTAACACTTTAGCTTAAGCTTGCAATTATATGCCAGCCATCCTTATATTCTTCACAACGTTTATTGGCAAGTTCATCAATCCCCAAAATGAACTTGCCAAACTGTGTTTGTAAAGAAAAAAAGTGCAATTACTTGCAGGTCAAAAAGCATTTTAGTTAAGCTAAAGCGTTGATTGAATCCAGGCCTCTGAGTAGTTTTGTGTCAAAGCCAGAAACATCAGGTACAGAATATCAGTGCTTAATTCCAGAGGCACAGATATTCTGCATGAAAGCTGTGTTCTGTGCTTGAAGAATCGATTAGGATAATCTAGCTAACTAAGGTAAGGAATGCCTACAGTTTTATTTGTTAATACGTACTAAATAGGTCTACTCTGCGCACAATAAAGGATAAAACATCTAGGATAACATTAAAAAAACAAACAAATGGCTCTGTTTATTCCAAAACAAGGAGACAGAGTGATTAATTCCATGAAAATATGACCGTAGTTCTTATGATAAGTGATGAGATAAATCACTGTTAGGTAGATCATTGAAAGAGGTAGGAAGATGATACCTCTTTCAAATGATCCAAGATCTCATTAACATTCGGCCTAAGATCAATATGTAGCAATGCATAAATATCTGAATGAAAATGTAATTCCAATGAGTATGAGGTGTTCTAGACCAATGGTTCTGAAACAGGAGTACATGGACATCAAACCTACTTGAATGAGGAAATAATTTTGTGTGATTTATATGACAATAAAAAACTAAACTATATAAAATAAATGTATGTTAAATGTAAGTGCTTCTACATCTTGAGAGAGATTACACACCTCATATTCAGGCCATGGGGGTATCCTGGGCATAAAGTTCACACCTACAGCTCAAGGCAATCCTAAATATGAATATAATTAGCAGCAGCTGGTGGTGTCTGTCTCCTCTCCTCTGAAGCCAGGAGGAAGCTTACATTAAGGTGTTATCATCCAGGTTAGCGTACATCTGTATGCTTTATGGCTACGGTAAGGGTAATGATGTGCTCATGTCTGCCACAACAGGTGTTTGTGTTTGAATGAATGTATATTTAAGAGGACACTTTACATGACAACATTTTTGACACTCAAAATCCCAATACAAATTAGCATGTCTCTTGTGACTGTTTGCATACCTACTTAAAACAGCAAGACCCACAATTATTATCACAATTTCATAAATTATTGTTATCTTTGTTGCGTGCGGCTACTGTACATACACGACATGGCTAAAAGTATGTGGACAACCCTTCTAATTAGTGGGTTTGGCTACTTCAGCTACACCCCCAACATACAGTCATACAATCTCCATAGACAAACATTGCCAGTAGAATTGGTTGTACTGAAAAGTGACTCTATGACTTTCAACGTGTCACTGTCATATGATGCCACTTTTCTAACAATCAGTTCGTCAGATTTCTGCCCTGCTAGGGCAGCCCGGGTCAACTGTAAGTGCTGTTATTGTGAAGTGGAAATGTCTAGAAGCAACAGCAGCTCAGCCGCAAAGCGGAAGGCCACACAAGCTCACAGAACAGAACCGTTGAGTGCTGAAGTACGTAGCGCATAAAAATCATCTGTTCTCACATGGCAACACTCACTACCATTTCCAAACTGCCTCTGGAAGCAATGTCAGCACAACAACTGTTTATCGGGGGTTTCATGAAATGGGTGTCCATGGTTGAGCAGCCACATTCAAGCCTACAGTCACTAAAGCACACTGCCATTGGACTCTGGAGCAGTGGAAACGCGTTCTCTGGAGTTATGAATCACACTCTACTATCTGGCAGTCTAACGGACAAATGGGTTTGGTGAATGCCATGAGAATGTTATCTGCCTGAATGCATAGTGCCTACTGTAAAGACTGGTGGAGGTGGAATAATGGTCTAGGGCTGTTTTTAATGGTGTGGGCTAGGTCCCTTAGTTCCAGTGCAGGGGAATCTTAATGCTACAGCATACAATGACATTTTAAAGAAATGTGTGCTTCCAACTTTGTGGCAATAGTTTGGGGAAGGCCTGTTTCAGCATGACAATGCCCTTGTGCACAATGCAAGGTCCATAAAGAAATGGTTTGCCGAGTTTGGTGTGGAAGAACTTGACTGGACTGCACAGAGCCTGACCTCAACCCCATCGACCACCTTTGGGATGAACTGGAACGCAGACTGCGAGCCAGGCCTTATCGGCCTTATCGCCCAACATCAGTGCCCGACCTCACTAATGCTCTTGCGGCTGAATGGAAGCAAATCACCGCCGTCACGTTCCAAAATCTAGTGGAAAGCCTCCCCAGAAGCGTGATAGCAGCAAAGGGGGAACAAAAAAGACAAACAAGTAGGCCTATACGCTACTATTTAGCATGTTTCACAAAGTGTATTGAACAATGTAAGTACGGTTCCAGTGAACACACTACACTACATTACCACAGGTACTTGAAGATATATTTTAATTGCTTTGCACTAAGCATGACCCCCATTATTTCAGAAGGAAGTATCCACTGATGCACATTTCTCCACATTCCAATATACATGAGTCCTACTCGAATTTCTAAATGACAATGAAATACAGTAGAGCTCAACAGAGCTTACTGCATCAGCAGCCCCGCATATGCTAATACGACCGCCATTCTGACACCTAATATAAATGTCTTGACGCTTAATGCCTCTGAATACATTCAATTTTACTTATGTGCACCAAGTATTAGGGTATTTTATGTTTTCAGAGACCAGTATAGCTTAGCCAAAGCCATTCATCACTGAATGAGTGTAAAACAGAATGTAAAATGGGTATGCTGTTCTTGCACTTGATATGCACCAGCATTGCACAGTTGCACTATATTTAGGCGGCACTTGGATATATGTGAATGCCAAATTTGCCCAATCTGAGTCATTGCCATTTTCAAGTCAAGCGACATCATTATTTCCTTTTCTGTAAAATGTGTTTTCCCATATTTTTTCTTCACTGACATTTGAATTCTTTCAATAAACCGTCAGAGGGACCATATTTCAGCGGCATATCTAACCTCGGGGCTTGAAGTGACTGAAGCTCTAAAGCTGTCTCATTTAAACAAATGTAATGACAGAGGAAACCTCTGTCAATCTCAGTGCTAATAAAATACAGCCAGATTTTCGGCTTGAAATCAATATTTTCCTGAGAACTTAAAGGGAATAAAGAAAAAATAATGTGCAGTTCAATTTATGATTCTTGGGTCAAACTAGCATTTAAAAATCCCAACACTTTTCAGTCTTCTCTGGCAAATATTGATGATTTATTTATGGGAATGATTTGCATACTTTTATTTGGATCTAATTGTATTATTATTATTATTATTGTTGTTGTTGTTGTTGTTATTGATGATGATGACAATGACATTCATTCATTCATTCATTCATGCTGCTCTTAAGGCCCCGGGTTCAAAGTTCTTACCAGTAACCCCATAAAACATAATGAATCAATAAAAAGTAACAGACAGTAATAAGACAAAAATATCCAGCGTGTTAAAAAGGACCATATTTGACCATAGCAAATATAATGAAAGTTCAGAGCAGCGAAATATAAACTTGAGCATCATTGGTCACATTGCTTGTTTGACAGTGAAAGACAAATATGATTGTTTGCTTATGGGTTTCCACTATCTGGTTCTGGAAGTAGGTTATTCCTTTCAGGTAATGTATAATTGACATTTATTTTGCCACTATCACATTCTGAGAAGGGGGATAATTTCCTTGGTGCACATACAATCATCACATAACTGTAAATATTTAAACTTCTGCACATGGCATGCACTATAATTCAAAAGACAACAATCTTACCCCATCTGTCAAGATTTGCACAACAAAAACTGATGTTGCGAAATTCTTAATGTGGTTATTTTTAGACAATCAACACTCTGGCAGTCATAGAAAAGCAAAATGGAGGTGGAATCTGGTAGCTTACCATACAGAAGGTGCTTCTGTGCCACTGATCTCCAGGAAGTCATATCTGTCCTCCAGCTGGAAGTCAGCAAAGATAAGAGCAATAGTGTCCCCCGGTTCAGCCAGGATGCTCCAGGTGCAGTCCGCATTGTTCTCATATTCAGAAGGGAAGTGAGGGCTGGTTATGGTGCCAGTCGTCCCCCTCAAAGTCCCTCCACACGCACCTTCAGCTGAGGAAAAATAAAAGGGTGGAGTCCTTTCTCAAAATGCTCCTTGGGCTTCAGATTCAATGCACACGATACAAGACACCACTGTCACAGTGAGACAGAATTCTGTTGGCAAATGTAAAACTGCACTGTAAAAAGAAGCCTTTAATTCACAGGTGCGATAGGACAAAACTCTTCTTAACCTTGTACTTTCATCAGCGTGTGCTAGTCCACCTCTTTACAAACTGCTTTCCCCTTCTGCTTAATGCACAGGAAATTGTTCATTTATTGATACATTGAAATAGTGATGCCAAGCTGTGCACTTAATGGAATGGAATGAACAGCATGGTACCAAGAATCACATGGCAAGTATTTACACAGAATGTAGAATGTGACAAGATGCCTCATGATCATACAACATTGATATTCTAAGTGTTGTGGTACAGGAAAGGGACCTGCAGAGTGCTATCTTTGAAGGTTGTACATCGATATGATGTATAGCTTGTATTCTTCTTCTGGTTACAATAGATGATGGGTTCTAAATTTTTTATGAGGGGGGCATTTGCTAACCATAGTAGTGGTCACATTGATCTTATTACTTATGTAACCAAGGGGCTTATGTCAGGGACAGGCATTTATCACTGCAGTTAGATGGCAGCGGTGGTGCTTTGCATTTCAGCTTTGCATAATTCAGTCTAGATTTTATCTATTTATCTGCACTCATTAAATTTCACATTGTCAAACCTGGGCTTTCCTGTAGATGTGAACAACTTCAATTTAATTATTGCTAAAATTAGAATTTGACTCCTTTAAACTTTTTAAGTGTAGACCTTTTTATTTTATCATTTTACCTTTTTTTCTCTTCGACATATTATGAGAGAGTATGTTAGTGAGGACAATTTTATCATGAGCCAGGGAAAGCAAAATATACCCTGTGAGTGGTATAAATATATACCTCTGGCTAAAGCAGTACTGCAAGGCTTGACCTTTATCAAAATAATTCTTAAATTTGAATTTGTTTTACTAAAATATAAGATCCAGTTTTTTAAAGACGTGCAGATTTGTAATCCTGCATGAACACAAATTAGGTTTATGCTGTTTTACAGTCATGTACTGGCAGTTACACATTTAATTTATGCTTCTGTATTGGAAGGCAACAAGCAGGCATCAAACTATTAGTAATCGGATTACATGTAAATAAATGAATAAAATGCTGAATTTACTAGACTGCCAATAGAACCATGTCAACTTTTTTTCTTTTATGAATTTGGCACCCAAAGCAGGGCTGAGCATATCCAATTTCCATCCCAATTTTGAATGGTCATTCATCTGTAACTATAGCAGCATACATTACACAAACCCCACTGGCAATTCGGGAGAGTGTAGACATCCACAGTTCTCCTCCTTAACCTGTGGTGTCGCCAACCACTTCTTTTCACACCGCAGACTACAGCTGTGCTTTCATAGTGGAGTCAGAGGAAGACTTTTCATATGCGGCTTAGACTGCAATCTATGGGCACCAGATCGACTAGCAGGGGTTGCTAGATAACGATGAATGCAGAACCCCACCCAACTGAGCCCTTCCATTCCCTGGGTGATGCAATCACCATTTGTGTGTCACCTTATGGAGCTACCAGCCAGAGTCAGCACCGGCACAGTGTGGATTCGATTCAAGGCCATGTGGCTCTTCCATACAACATAGTAACCGAAAAAGCAATCAAGCAGCCACATTGTCAACATTTAAGCTTTTCTGAAATATGACATTTTATATGTAATAGACATAGTATGCAAACAAATTTGGCTTGATGACTTATTCAGTTTCTTTTAATTTTACAATTGTTCAATTTTTTCTTGTTTTAATTCAGCTATATTTGGCTGCGTTTCTTTCTGAACTACTGTAATACTGAATAAAAGCACTCAGGATTATCTTTTGAATATTTGTTTTTCAAAAAACTTCTTGGGTACTCTATTTTTACAACATAATAACTTATTTCTCTTTGAAGTGTCTTGGCATATTTCGTAAAGCAGATTCTTCTCTCAAACTTTTGGATAAGGATTCCCCCCCCGCCCCCCCCCCCCCCCCCCCCCAACAGAGGGGAATGCTCACTCAACTTTTCCTTTTTATTGCAATGAATTTACACTGCATGTCAAGACTAATTTATTTACCTCACACCACTTACCATTCATACATATTTGTATTCAAAGTTGTACTGAGCCCCAAAGTTGCTTAAATCCCCATCTTAAAAGAATTGACTCACATAACATTAAAAACCCCAGAGGTGACAGAGGTGGGTTTAGACTTTCCAAAATATTTTGAATGTGACTAACAGATCCGGATGTGTATTGCCTCCAGTAGGGAAGGTTAACAAATAGTGCCAAAAAATTTCAAGCACGTTGGTTCAAATTTTCTTCACCATGAAATTAGAAGTTTTAAGGAAAGGAATTTTTATGCCAACCATCTCCCTTGAACAGCACAGCCACCCCCAACTCAGCTCTTTAATGAACAGGAATGTTTCTTGTGTTTTTCTACAATACTTTTGAATTTTGTACTGTTTTCACCGAAAATGGATTAAGATATTTCCAAGTCAAGCTTATGTATGTTGTTTGTAATTTTAACACTGTTACTGCACAGAATATGTCCAGTATATGGAAATTTGTAAGGACAGGGCTGATGGATAACTAAATGTGAAAAGAGAAATGGCAAAAAAGGACAAAAAACAAATATGCTGTCATTTTCTTTCAACCATATTCAAAACATAATTGAGCATATTATTATCTAAGTTATTAGTGAAATTTCCCACTTGTCTTCACCCTTTCATAAGATATTTTAAAAGGAGCATGAGAAGGTTTCCATGTCAGTGTTTTTGAGGTTTGTGTTCAAGCCACCGAAATAAAGTGAAAGCCAGAGGAAAGATCTCCTGGATCATTTACAGTACATAAAATACAGAAGTGCCCCCGTTAAAATGATGCACAAATATCCTTTGTTGGCACTTGAATCTGCAAAGAAACAGATTCTTAATATGCAAGTGTGTCTGACAACCGGAAACCTGGGACAATATATTTATGGTGACAGTTTTCCATTATCTGTGTACGTGGCTGAGAGACTCCTTCAAACCTTTCAGTGCCAGAAAAGCGGAACAA
Source organism: Anguilla rostrata (assembly GCF_018555375.3). Classification (NCBI taxonomy): domain Eukaryota; kingdom Metazoa; phylum Chordata; class Actinopteri; order Anguilliformes; family Anguillidae; genus Anguilla; species Anguilla rostrata. The sequence goes on from NC_057950.1 coordinate 16,247,683, forward strand.
ATCCAGTAGTTGCTTCTCAGCCACAAGATTAAAAGTACTTCCAAGTCACATTCATAAGCACCCCTCTTTCCACTTCAACCACGTTACTGTTTAAAAGACATTCCAATATGAGTCACAACCTTTCAAACACAGGAGGAAATTTGGTGTCATGGTTGTCAGACCACAAATCTTGCAGGGTAAATAAACATGCGGTTGTTAATCATTCCAAAGTACTTTTTTTCCCCCACAAAAAAAGAAAAAAGAAATACCAGAGCACACATATTCTGTGAAAGGGGGGAAAAAAAGAAAAAAAAAAACTCAAAGCATTCCAAGTAATATCCAAAAAAAAAAAATTTGTTTTGGAAAGGCCCTTCAGTATAATTTTTTTCTGAAAGCTTCACATAGACCTTTACGTCACATGTCACAGCTTAATTTATTTATTTATTTTTCTGTGACTACAATAACTATGCAAAATAACATTTATTTTCATTAGTAACTGGTATGCTATGGTTGTTAAATGCCCAGAGTGCTGATTCTATTCTATCAAGGACTACCATTTCAATTTGTGTAGTGCTTCTGGAGTACTGGAACTGTAAAGACACCTACACCTACTGTAGGTTCAGATATCAGATATGTATCGAGTACTTCAGTTGCATAACACACCTTATAGATTAATTTCATACCTGCCATTCATGTAGTTGTAATGATCATATGAAGCTCATCAGTAATGCTTGTGTATTCCTTCAAATGATATTTGTCTTTCTCCTCCAAGGTCCTTATGTGAATTTCTCACATGGTTCTGTTGGGGATGATAAGGTGCAGGCAGTCTGCACTTTTTCTGCACCAATGAGTGAACACAGTTCCTTTATGGTATGTGATTCTAAGGCCATCCCTCAGTCACTATGGAGACAGCTAGGGAATCCATAGTGGATTGTGAACTTCTCTCAAAATGCCTAGGCAATGATATTTTCTTTCTGATGTCTGGTTGGTACTGTTACTGCAAACTTGGTAAAGTAGTTGGTAACAACCAGCATGTTCCTTGTGTCATAGCAAACAAGTTCAAGAGATAGTTAGTCCATGCACATCAGTTGTAGTGTGTCAGTTGTCAGTATGTTCATGGGGGTAGCTTTCTGGGGTTTGATTTTCCTCTCACATGTTTCTTCAACAATCTCGGCCATTCTGGGCAAATAAAATCTGGCACATGTCAAGTTGAGTGCAAGCTCATATCCTACTGTAAATTGCCAACAAAGTCATGTATACCCCTCAGGGTCTGCTTTCTGGGAGGATGAGCTGATGGACTATATTGTCATGGTCTCCTATACAGTACTTCATCCCTAAGCTCAAGATTTTTCCACACCTTAAGGAACAGTTTGACCTTAGGTTATTCATGGATCAGTTCTTTGAAATTCAGTTTCTGTGTCTCCTCCAGGAACGAAATGACTCTCTTGAGGGATGGGTCTTCCCTTTGGAACCTGCACCTGTCTTCCTTCGTCATACCAAGTACTGTAAAGTGCCTTGTCCTGATGAACAGAACTGTTAGATATTGATGAGGCATCTAAAGCCACAGACTCAGTGAGAGCAGGAGGTTCTGTCATACCAAGGCATTTAAGTGAAACAACACAGTGGCACTGACATACAGCAGATACCACATCATTGGAGACCACTCCCACATCATTACTCAAGACCTTTTCAGGTCTTCAATTCTCTATCTCTCTCCCTAGGGTAAACACCATCTTCCTGAGATGGATCCTGGAGTTGCCTGGACAGACCATCTGCATCCTAATTTGCATGCCCTGCTTGGTATTTCATATTGAAATTGTAAGTTGAAAAGGCAGCTAACTAATGGCGTTCAGCTGTGTCCAACTTAGTGGAGGTAAGTACATAAGTATTGCGTTATTATCAGTCAGAACAGTGAATTCTGACCCATACAGATAACGACTGAACACAAACCGCTCACTTCAGGATGAAGTATTCTAGCCAGAGATAGTTTCTCTTGTCTTGAATAGCCCTCGGCTGTAACTTTACACCTTATTCCTGACAGAGGACAGCTCCAAGACCTTCTCAACAGGCATCTGTGTGTAAAACCTAGGGTAACTTCGGGTCTACGAATGCAAGAATTGGTGCTGATGTCAACTTCTCAATGAGTGTCCTAAAGGTGGATTTGCAATCAGTGGTCCACACCTGGCCAAAAGGCAACCGAGAATTCACAGAGCTTCTGGGGTGCACTCTCTGTAACATTGAACATCTTATCCCACTTTCTGGGGGGATTATGTCCAGCTTTAAGTTCAGGGGCTTGGCTTCAACAAAGCACCAAAAATAACCAGTGAAGACCACAAATCACTCAGTTCCTCTCTGTTTGAAGCATGAGGCCAATCCCTTTGAGCAGAGATCTTATCAGGGTCAGTGAGAACCCTTTGAGCATCCACATCATGGCCCAGATATTTCACAGAGGACTATGAAAAAGTGACACTTCTCGGGAGACAGTTTTAAACCATAACCATTGAGGCAGAGCAACACTTTCATGAACCTGGCCTCATGTTCCTCAAGTGTTTCTGAGAAAGCAATCAGGTCATCCAAGAACACAAACACTTCATTCATATGTAGGTCTTCTACACACTTTTCCATTTACCCTCTAGGTTCCAGGCTTATTCCCCCCATTTTTTGGGGCCCTTTGATTTAATAGCATGTTTGGTCTTTGGTATATGTAGACTGCACTCTAAAGTGTCGCAGTTTTTTCTCACCCTGTGTGTTATTTTAACATAGATTCATGTTAGGAGACTGGAAAATGGACACAGAAATTTACACTTTTAATTTACAAATATTACAATGAGAGGGGACGGGGAGAGTCACTATCTCTACTTCAGCTAAGAAAGATTCTGCTTCCCACTGAATGTGAATCTGGGCTTTTCCAAGAACAAATGTTCTCACATTTCATTATTATTATTACTGAGACTTACAATTGAACAAGTAATGAGAGCAATGTAACCAAAATATTTCATCTCTAAATTTTGTAATTTGTAATATCATGTATAAAATATCAACACAATTGCTCTGAAATGTACTATTGAACTAGTTAGTAAACAGCCAAACAAATCAAATATTCTACCTCTAAATGTTTACAATTCCAGTTGATGCACACAAAATGATAGGCTTTATCACGCAAACAAAACATAAACAAAACAACTCAAATATATTATCTCGAAAAGTTTCATATCGTCCCAAGTTTCAGGGCACCGAAAAAGTGAGAGCACATGCACCTGTTCATGCACCTTTTCTGTTTGCACTTTCTGATTGTAATTATACTAAATATACATTTTTGTTAGACTATATTGTCCAATACTTTTTATGCAGAGTGCACTTAGCACCTTTTTATTGCAACTAGAATCCAGCTCATCTCCAAATGCACAAAAGTATAGTGATTTTTATTTTCATTTCACAAACAGTAATTAAATAAATGTACATAGAATAGGTTTAGTCTGTCTTCACAAAAAATTTCATTACAGGCGATAAATAAAACTAAACCTAAATAAATATTTCTCTGATTCTCATTTAGCATTTCTGTCCAAACATGTGTGTCCAGCACCTGTTGGGTAGTCATTTTCTACCCAAGAGTAAAAGAATAGGAAAGAAAATGCCTGGCTTGTATATGTCTGCATCTTGCATTTCCTGGATACGTGGGTGGCTTAAAGGCTGCTGCCGGCTTCCTGCATGACATCCCTCAAATTTCTTTGTCCCACAGCAGATCTGCAGCCAGCAAAAACTGACTGTCTGAGATGAAAGGAGCTGGCCTCTTTAGGAAGTTAGTTTGCATCAAACAGAGGAAAACTTCCCTCCAATAGGCTCGTCGATAGAAAATACTCTTTTTCGTTTAGCAACAAAGCAGAGGACTGTATTTGTAGTCACGAGGCTTTGCTTTACAGTGCAATTTAAAGTAAATTTCAACATGAAACAAGCAAAGTTATTAAACATTAAATGCCATCACCCATTTTTTCATGTATGTAGTATACCACCAATGTTTAAACACTGGAAAGTACTGGGAGTGTTTGTCACACATTGGGGCATCCTGTTGAATGAGATTATATTTTAAATCATTTTTGTTTTTCATAGTCATTAAAATGTATAATCCACATACCAGTCTCAATGGCTTTGAATCAATTACTTGAAGTTGGTCAAAATTGTTTATTTGGCAATATTCTGATTAAGGGAAATTATGAACTCAATTGTAATTCAATATACTTCAAATATTGTATATAACAATAGTGATTTAATACCAGAAACAAGTTAAATCCTTGAGTATTGTGCTTAATATTTTTTTTAGTCAATGGCATTTCATTGAGTGTTTTAGAAGAGAAAAGGCTAACATCACATTTCCAGTATAAAGCCCAAAGGAATGTTTCTTACCTCTGCAAAATGGAGCAGGGAAGTCCCATGATGCCCCACTTCCTGGGCTCACTATGCAAGTGAGCACTGCATGGCCCTCCAGGATATATCCCATCATGCAGCTGTAACGGATTTTGTCACCGATGTTGTATCTTGACCCATGAATGATTCCCTTAGGTATCAACCCTGGGTTACCACATGTGTGACTTGGCAGCACTGTGAACACAAGGACAAGAAATAGACAGAAGACGCAAGTTAACTATCTTTACATTTTCATTATAACGCTAGCTATTTTTGCAACTTCATGGTTTCATTCAAGCAAAACATTCAATTCAATACTAAGTGCACATATGTTTAAAAATCTCTCCAGAATGTAAAATAAGATCAGACAAGATGAGTCCAAAATTATCCCGTGTTTGAAATGACGGAGAATAAAAGTCTGTGTTGTTTTGTCATGGCTACTGGTAATCTGAATTACTTTTAACAAAGGAAGGAATTTAAACATTCTTCTTGTTTTTGACATAAACAAGTCCCTAAAGTAAGTATGGGATACAAAGGTCTATAACTAAGTTGTATTCATTTTGAAGTTAGAAAACATTCATGACATGACAGATGCATTACAAAGAGTCAACCCCCAGGGGCAATGTCTGATCACTGCTGCATCCTGTCAACTCAGAAACACAGGTGTCAAAACAAAGTTACCTGCTAGATAAATCAGCCTTTGGGACTGCACTGGCTTTCAAAAAGAGGAGAATGCTCTAATTGTAAAAAGTTTTTAAATTAGTCCTCAAGGCACAGAATGGTATTTAAGCAGACATTGCCATGTGCGTATTAAACATTTTATATGAACATACATTCTCGCCTGTGATTTGTCAGCATAACTTGGAGTGGTCTATGCTTGTGGATACTGATTGTAATTGAAGCAATTCTCAATGCAATGGCCATCTCACACAAGCATCTCAAGACTGCAGAGTCTTAAAAAGAACTGCACACAATATGTCTATGTTAATGCAGTCATCATTAATGCAGTTATTTAAAAAACATTTCCTTCTTTATATACCTGTTTCATAAATGTATTGATCAATAAAAGTAGACATGAGCATATAAAGGCCAACTCATCATTGTTTGATGCTTGGTGTGCAAACAGCGATGATGAATAAATCTACAGCACACAAACAACAAGATTTCAGAGGCTCACACTCACATTGGCTGAAGGCAAATCACATCACTTAACATTTTGAATTGAGAGCAATATGCCTTGATACCAAGTGCAAAGAGTTTAACATCAAGTTTGCTACACATGAATGCACTGGGTGGAAAGTAGCTGTGTGCTTAATATTGTCATGAGCTAGACCCTCTAAGAAACTATGCCCATCTGATTAGGGCTGAGTTATGATCAACAGATAACTATATTTGTTTTTTTTATGCAGGAAGAAAAAAAAAAGTTACTGTGTTTTTGAAGAAAGGATGTGAGAAGCTCTTGGCTTTGGTAGAATACATGAGGCTTTTCCCTCTCGCACATAGATCATGGAACGTACAGAGACTGTAGAAAAATTGTTGAAAAGCAGCTTTCAATCAACTCAAGAAACTGCATGGGGTCAAAAGACATGTGCTTCCTGCAATGACGAGAAATCAGAGGCAGCCATCTTCTGCTGAACGAGGACATACGGCCCCTCTGGCAGGAGACACTACATCTACAAAATGAATACCACCAGGGAGAACCCAGCCTTCAGAAGCACATTCAGCCCCCCTCAGGGGCCCAGCTCACAGTCTTTATAATAAAATATTCATAATAATGCCTTGCATTTGTATAGCACCTTCCTCACACTCAAAGAACTTTACAGTGGTGAGGGGGAAACTCTCCTCAACCACCGCCACTGTTTAACACCCACCTCGGTAATGCATGGATTCCATTCTTCACCAGAACACTCACCACACGTCCGCTGATGTCGAGATGCAGAGAATGCTTTTTTTTTTTTACCAATTAAATTGGCGATGATTAGATGGCAGGTTGAGAATTTAGCTAGGACACCGGGGAACCCCCTACACTTTATGACCATAGTGAGCTAGGACCTTGGTTTAATGTCTCATCCGCAGGATCTCCTAATACACAGGATCCCCATCACTGCACTGGGGTTTATTTCACCAGAGGGAAGATTGCCACTGACTGATTGACACCACATCCAGCAACAACTTTGTTTTCCTAGGATGTCTCCCATTCAAGCAATAACCGTGCCCACAGCTTTTGCCATACGCAGGAGCGGGGTGCATGGTGGCAAAGCTGCTGAGAACCAAGTAAATGTACACCTTTAACACAAACCAGTAAATGCTACAGAAACAGCAAGGAACAGTATGCCAGAAAAAGGGACAATTTGTCCCTTTCTTTAAGAAAAAGGGACAATTTGTCAATGGTTGTGACAAGTACGTGAAATGGCATCAATGCCAAAAGTTCTGGGAATTATCAACAAGCAATATGTTGTAAGAACAAGCCAAAACATTGAGAGAGTGTCTCTTAAAATGTTAGACCTTGAAAGGCAACAAACTGTTCTTTGATTGAAAACATGTTTTTCAATCAAAGAAAAAGGAAAAATACACTGCATCAGATGGAACAGCAGAGCCAAGGTAAATGCTGAAAATATCTATAATCTGAAAGTTTTCAAATATTTTTGTATTTACTGTTCTTGTTTGTAAAGTAAAAGAACGAGACCTTATTTATTAGTGCTTTAAGTAACTAATGTTGCTAAAATGCTCCTTCATGGATAACATGTCACATACCTTATTTTACCGTTTCACACAGTCAAACTTATCACACTGGCAGCCAAACTACCGCAGTCATATTGAATTTGCAGCCTCCCCCTCTGTCAAACTCAAGTACATCAAATTTGGTAAAATGCAATAGTATCCACATGTTATGTTTCTACATTTCTATATGCAATATTCAGCAATGAATGCACCGTATAAATCAGCTTTTGAGTGCTAGTAATTTTATTAGTCAAAGGATTTATCACATTTCAGTAAGGACTGGAAATTTCTTTTTCTGGAAATGGTAATCCAATGTGTTCAAATCTTAAGACTAACCTGGAAACAAATGTTTTGTGGTCATCAATGTAATGTAAACAGGGAAGTCCTGAACTTTTAAAGCCGTCAGTATGTGAGGAATAATCCTCTTTTCTCCTCCAGCTACAATGCCGTCTGATTTTTCTATTGGAATGCGTAAAAAACAAAAACCAAACAATTTGTATTCTCTTTAAACAAATGGCAACCTTAAAGCTTTTCACACCTAAGGAGCAATCACTAAGCATGGCGGTGCATGATAAAAAAGTGGCTTCAAACAGCACTGTGTTGTATAGAAGCTTTGCATTTGCCCCATTTCACAGCCCTTATCTGCCTTTGCAGGGAATGCAGTGCATGGCTTTTTTTATTGTTTCACCCAGAAATCTCTCATGCTGGGAACAAGTATCAATCAGTTCCACACACGGTTGCAATTTTTTTGCATGCAGTAGGCTTTCCTCAATGAATATGCACTCCATACACAGAAACCTAGCAGGGGAGAACGGGGCCAAATCTAACACGGGGTATAATGTAACAGAATTTTTAGGGAGATACATCAAGCTTGAGGTATTTCAGGTTAAACAAGGAGAATTACCATCTTTGTCTCCAACTTACGGCGAGAGATATTTCAAGAGATATTGTCAAAAGTCAGTTTTGGCTTTTTGCAATTTTACTGGAAGCGTTTTTTGGCTATTATATTGTGTGTGTGTATGTGAAGGAATCCAAATGTATGTAATCATAAACAGTCTTTTAGTGACTAACAGATTGCATATTTTTGATATAGAATGATTGGATTTGCTTAGACCTGATATTCGTAAATATATTTAACTCAACTTTAACTTTAAGCTACATGGTGACGTGACTTTGACTGAAAAACTGTTTGGATCAAACAGACATTAGACGGGAACCGAAGAATAATGTACAGTCTTTTTTTTGTGAACAATTCTTTTTATTTTCAGAAAATGAGAGGGTAAGGAATACATTACAGAGAAAATCGTCCATAACAGGATAGCATGTCTGTGCCTCTCCCCCATCCCCCAACCCCAGAATAATGTATAGTCTTGTGATAGATTTTCACCAATATAGGTAGGCCACGAAAACATATAAATGTGATCAAAAATAGATTAAAGACTGTGTGTCATATAGCATGGAATTGTATTGAATTTCCTTACTTTGTATTAACTTTTAAAGCTATTAAGACTGTTAGGTGTACCCCGCACCCTGTTAGTTTTTATCCAACCCACAGGCTTAAATGTAACCTTTCGCTCACTACTTTCGGTTGCTAGTTAATGGTATGTCCCAGAAATTTTATTGTGGTGTGTGATCATAGCCAAGGATGTAGGCTGTTTGTATTCAAAAAAATATTAATCTATCTCTAGTAATATTTTCAGAACTGAGCCGAATAGGAAAACCATTAATTATTTCCTTGCTCACCCCTACCAATGATTTGAGGAAACAAAACCAGTCATTCAAAAGTACACACCAGAAATGTCTCACAGAGTGCCTCTGGATTGTGTTTCTATTGAGAAGACAACTTTGTTTGCTTTTATTCCAGAATAGGAGAAATACTTATTTAGCCATGTTTACAAACAGTTCTCCATTAAAGGAAAATCGGTGATAGATTTATGTCGGTTTTTCCAGTAGTTTTCGATGATTATATTGAGCATTCATTAAGAGCAACCAACCTCCACAACAAATTTATAATTTCTAATGATCTCTGAAATTGCTTAAAATGCAGCACTAACAGATGAAATATGCTTCCCGCGTCATCCTCCTCTGAAGCTGTGAAGCCTCCCATCCAAAAGCAGGTCATGACCATGCCTCAGATGTGCCCACTGCACTGATTTACCTGGCTAAAGGAGCAACACATATACACACAGAGACACACAAGACACACACACACACACAGTCCTGTACTACTATCCTTGTGGGGACTTCCCATTACATTCATTCCGTAATCTCTAACCCTAACCCCAACCACTACATGCCTAACCTTAACCTATTTGTAACCCTAACTCTAAGTCCTAACCCTAAAACAGCCTCTTGACCTTTTGGGGACCAGCAAAATGTCCCCACAAAGCATAATTTCTCCATCTTTCTATCCTTGTGGGGACATTTGGTAGTATAGTATTACAAGTTCACACACACACACACACACACACACACATGCCAGAATACTTAAATAACATACCCCATATCTGCTTACCACTTTAAGCAGTGTATATAATGCATGCGAGAATTCACTGTACTACTGAAAATCTAGTTTGAAGAAAGCATGAAAAACCAAAACACCAATATAAGGGAGTTCAGAAAAATGAAGAAAACTGATATGCAGTCCTTCTTGAAGCATTGCATCCTTTTTTTGTGTTTATTAGAATTATTTTAATTAAGTTACTTAAGTGCCACAGGACCAGAAGATTCTCTTTGCGAGTGATCGTACTCCCCTGGCTGATGGTGGCTCTCAAACACACCTGCAGCAATCGAAATAATGCAATTTAAGATACTTCAGGTGCATATAATTGGGTTATAAGACAGAAACATACATACCACTTGTTTAAAATAATAACAGACTGTTGAGGTTAGCATAACACATGGTTATTAGACCACTCAATCAAGTTGTTACAGCAGTTTCTTTTGTTTTTTTACGGTGATTCAAGAGTGCTACAATATAGAATGTATACATACTTCTGCATTGTACTTGTGTTCACTTTAAGTTCATCTTTATTGTATATATATTTTATCAAATTCAGCAAAACACATTTTATTTCAATATCACTTGTATATAATCCTTTCACATCTGTTGGGAGTCCCATTTGTAATGCTGCTTGTGGAAATCTGTACCCACATGCACAGTGCCATTATTGTAGATAAAAGTTAAACAAAATAAATGCAGGGATGTTTGATATCTATGTAGGACATATACTCATGCTCAAAGCCAAATCAGATTAATCAGTTGCAAGGGAAGATAACGGCTTCAATCATGGCTAAGAATAAAACTCTTTATATAAAGGTTTTGGCACATAACATAACAGTTACTTACTGAAAATAGAGCATAAAGGAAAAAGAAAATCTACATGCTTTCCCAGGAGGACTCCCATTTGAATACTAACCAAATCAAACACTGTGAAGCTTCAGCAGTTTGATGTGAGAGGGGTATGGCTGCTGAATAAAAACCTGAATTGATGTCCCTGTTATTTCCAAACAAAGGGTTAAAGTCATTGAAACACTGTGGTCTGAAAACAGGTACAAACACCCAGAAAGTAACATGAGATGCACAATGGCTCAAAGTTATAGTCAAGATGACATTTGTTGCAGACTATAAAGCCTATTTTCTGCAATAATACAGAATAAGAATTTCTGGCATGAGACAATTATTTGAATAAGTCTGAGTGTCCCAATGTACCAAGGCTTCCACTAATTACACAGTATTATAAACACGCAAAAGAAAGCGCAGGGACCTAAAATTTTCATTTACTTCATTCCAGAGCAGTGGCGTATATAGAATCACTGCAGTGTGAAGTCATGCCTTTGTCTGTGGCAACTGAAACTGCTGCTAGACAAAGACACAGTAAACAAATCACAAGACAAAGAAATATTGTCGCAAAAGAAGTTTTTAGCTTTGTAAAAAAAAAATATATATATTCAGTTTGTTCAGCTCTTTGTAGGTAATGACATATCCATTTTAAAATATGACTATTCCTTCTGTTTTCATCCTGTAGCTAGCCTGCCTGTCAGTATAAAATTTAAAGTATGAAAGAAATGTGTTCACAGAACAGGCTAACTGTAATTACATATGCTATAACCAGCCTCAGAGTTGAATAGGATGCATGATTCAATGCAGTTAGTGTTGAAAACGTGTATTACGAACTCTGCATCCGATTTAAATTCCAGTTTATATAATTTCCCTCTGTGTTAATGCATAATGATGAACAGTTACTAAGGACTTAGAGTAATGGTTACTGGAAAATGTATAGTAATTTATAAGGTAGGTCCATTGTTATTGTTTTTCTGGTGCTAACAAAAGCCTGTAGTCAGTCCTTAACTTTGACTTAAGTGCAAATGCAAGCCCTATTCCTCTTCACAATTATTGCCTGGAAGTGACTGCTAAACTCATTAAAATGTTTGTGAAGAAAAAGAACTAGCATATCAGTTTAATCATTAATTTTAAAAGTAAAACTTTTAGGGCTGCCACAAAAACTTTGATTTTTTGCTGGCCTATATTAAGCAACCCTGCACAAGGATGGATCCGTCAGTGGTTTCCTTAGGCCAGACATACACTACACAGCATTTTAAGTCATAACATCACAGGACATTTACCGATCATGATTCCCATCTTGTCTGCTTAACTGCGTGCACACTATAAGATCAGGCAACATGTGTGGGGTGCACAATGTGAGGTCGCACATTACAAGACAACAATAAGGGACACACTTTTTCATGCTTTAGCTGCCAACTAGAAGACGAAAGAGTGGATGGATGAACAGCAGCTGGTGGTAGTTTTGTCGGCACTTTTAGCCTATACGTGCAGAAAAGCACATTAAAAACAAAAAGTCGGGGTCATGGTCGACGTGGCCAAAACAGACTCAGTACTACAAAGAGTTGTATGTGAGAACGGAAATATTCATTGTAATCAGGGCACTGGTTAGCTTCATTCTTCATATTGTAGCTATAATTATTCTTATTTTACCTTTCAAATGTTATAGGTATCAGTGCTGTACAGTAGAATATGCTAACATATCCTGATGTGCAATGTGAGCACGGGTATATGAAAAATCTAATCTGCCATTAACATTTCAATGGCATCGCTTCCGTATACTGCTGAAATCTCATTGGCCAAACTGACAAGCAAGCCTGTTGTACCTGTCACGCTACAAGAGCAATGATGAAAATATATTTTTTTAAATGTTTGAAAGTGATCAGCAGGTCCTAGACTGGATTGGGAGAACAGGACACAACGCGAGCAACGACGCTCCTAATGAGGCTTGTGACATGCTGTATTCGCTCTGATCTTGAAAATATTTCTGGGATGTCTAAATCGGCTGTGATATAGTGTAGTGAATGCCCGGCCTTAACATTCATAAGAGGAAAAGAACCTCAAAGTGAAACAAACAACTGCACATATTTTATATGTGTAGTAAACTTGTAATCTGTAATCATAGGCACAAGAAGCAATGTTTTTTTTTTTGGGGGGGTGGGGGGGGGGGGGTGTTGTCTAGAAATTGAGCTGTAAGAGCACATCTGCTTTGACCTTCAGGCACATTAAACTGCCATGTTGTTTTTTATCCTGTGTCCCTTTTTAACTAGTGAAACAAATTACATCCACTCTTCATCCCTCATTCATACTGCATTGATCTGCTTGGCATGGAAATTTTGTTTCAAGAATTTTGTTTCAGATGGGCTCTTCAAAGGACATAATGAAATCAATCTCTTTCTTCTTCTTCTCTTTTATCCTTGTACAATATGCTCAGTAGATCCTGTATGGGGCCTGTATGTTTCAGTATAACAAAAAAATATTAACAGTGCAATCCAGTCTGGAAAACAAAAAGGAATTGCATTCAGAAATGGTGGTAAAGGCTGACATTTTTAAAAGCTCAACGCTTTTCAGTGAGCACATGAAATAACCCATGTAGTTCCACCTTAAGTTTGCCAGAGTTGCAAATTATATAAGAGAATTCAAAGACTTAGAGAGCTTTAGAAATATACAGTGCACAGTGAAGTAGCTGATACGCACTGGTGCTAATGATCAATTCTCATTGAACCAGGGATGACGAATGTAAATTTGAGGCCGAACATTGTGATGAAGACGCATTAAGTGTGAATGCTACACAAGTCAATTTCCTGCAGACCTTGTACCTCTGGAGACCACTCTTCATTCCCCAGCAGGCCGTGAGAGACTCGCGGGTAACCTTAGCATCTGTTTTCGCACCATGCATCATCTGCTCTAGCAGAGGTCCCTGGCGTGCCGCTTTCCGAAGGCACGGGTCATTTCTGCGCGCTGGAACTTCTGTCCAAGGCGAGCGGGTTTTACGGTGCATTGCAAGCAAACACACATTTGCTTAAGATTGTCAAAGGGAATGCACTAAAGCATTTTAAAAGATGCGCTCTGTAAATAGCAGCAAGGCACAATGAAGTACTCTATTGTGTTAAGAAGAAATGCCGTTACAAAGAAATTTGTAGTCGGCACTTCTGGCGGCACGGAAGACTGCCAGCGAGGCTGACATTAGCGAAAGTCTGAGAATTTGTATTTTCTGTGTATGGACGGAAGTGGGAACAGATCCTGTATAAAAATGAATAATTTATTCATGTTCACAGCAAAATAGCCCTCAGTTAGATGCCCCCAGCAATATGTGTCTTTAGCAGAACGTTCCACAGTTATATACTGCATAGAAACTCTATGTATAATACATATAAGCTATTGTTATTTGCACAACAATGCCTCAAACAATAATACATGAATGGGGAAATACCAGTACTGACTGTATATACATATCCCAGATTATGCTTCTCAATTCCATTTCACTGTTACCTCTTTCTTGCCTTTATTTATTATTAATATTGCAATATTTTGGACTATTCTGTGAGGACATGCATCATTGTTTGCTGTTGAGTTAAGGATATTATCTTTTTGTTTTATTTATTTGTTTTTTGTCACTTTAATGAGACATGAAAACTTGAGTTATACAAGTATTGCCTTGAATATTGCTTTTCCTTATATTTTTGAAGATTGCTTTGTCGTTATATATTTTATTAGCTAGCTTGTTCCAGAGAGTATTTGAGCCAGTCGAGTGAATTGAATAACAAGACAATCAAACAATCACAGCATAAGCCCTCATGTTGGAAGACCTACCAGGAATAAAGTTAATGAAACTGAGAATAAAACAGGCTAAGAGGAGCAGCAACACATAAATAAATAGCGTGCATATTCTGGATGAACCATTTTGGAATTTTACAAGATACAAGTACTGATTTATTTTAATTATTATCTATTTTATTTATTTATTTATTTATTCTGTCATGTCAGTGACTTTGTGAGCATAAAAAAAACTCACCAAAAACTTGGCTCTTAGGGTAAAGACACTTGCCAACCAGACCAGACGCCACTAAGGAAATCGATGGACTTTGCTGCTCGCCCCAAAACACCTCGTCTGATCAGTGAGACAGAGTTGGCCTGCTACCGTCCACAAAATAAACCCAGCTGGTTTATTTCCAATCGACAGCTGTTTGGAGAATCTACAGACTTTTCCTCTCTATCTCGCTTGCAGCCGGACCCAAGTGGAACACTTGTGCACATCTTGATTGGAACCCATTGCAACCCCGACTTCAAAGAAGTTTCTCAAGAGTTGACAAGCTGACACATCACCTAATGCATCAATGTTTAGCTGTCGCAGAATTATCATTTCCTCGTATAATATTATTTCACATATTATGCAAATGACCGTTTTCAGTTATCTTACTCAGATATTCATTATCATAGCCAATAAATATATCTCCTTTATTTCCAAACCATTGTCTTGTCTATGTTATTTCACTAAGTTGGGCTCTACAGATGTATAGAATTCTGATTGGTTTTTGAAATCAATCATTCTGAATAAAACTGACCAAACCACACTGCACTCTCATACATCTGATATCACCCCATCCCACCCCCACCCCCAAATGCTGTTGTTCCTTTACTAGGACTCTGGGATGCCCATTCATCCAGAAGAACAACTATCAGGTGACCACAGGTCATAGAGTGAAGAGGTATGGTAGGGGGTTGGGATTTGATGATAGGCTACAAATGAAGGGGATCATCCCTGCTTTAGCCTTGTAGGCAAGCCGCACAATTTTGAGGTGACTGTGAGCCATTTCTGGCAGCCAATATAGGAACAAGTAGCAAAAACTACCACTGAGCTGGAGAAGCCTGTAAGCCTCTCCTCAAGCTTCAGGTAACTGATGCTCTATTCCCAGTGATGGAAAGCCTGTTGTCACGCTGAGATTTATGTTAGTCTGAGATACAGACACTGTTGTCTCTAAATAGGCAAGGCTATAGATGGGACGTAACATAAGACCTATTTGAGGGCAGTGCCTTAGATAGCTATCTTTGCCAGAGCTGGCCAGAAGGCTTAGTGGTTAGCTGTTCCAAAACAGCACATAAACCCAGTAGAATCAGAAGTGCGCCATTGACAGAGCAGAGGTATCAGATAGTCTGGCAGAAAACTGCACCATATAAGGTATAACCCCAAAGGTATAAGGGAAGAGGCCAGTAGGATGCCACCCAGGGATGCCAAGACACGTTCGTACAACATGACAATATCACGTGCAGTCATAAGAAATGCAAGGGTTCTGCCAATGACTGCCCCTG
Source organism: Anguilla rostrata (assembly GCF_018555375.3). Taxonomy (NCBI): domain Eukaryota; kingdom Metazoa; phylum Chordata; class Actinopteri; order Anguilliformes; family Anguillidae; genus Anguilla; species Anguilla rostrata. The sequence continues at coordinate 16,263,437 of NC_057950.1, forward strand.
CCAAACACTGGCATATACACTGAGGACAGTCCCCAGACACTTGCTGCATCCATCCAGCTCAATGAACTGTAGAGATGCCTGGGTGTCTTTGTGCCCGTATCAGCTGCTGTACAGCTTTATGCTGGCTCTAAAATAAAGGCATCAGAGCCTATAGTACACAACAGCTTGCTACTAAGCAGCCATGGCGCCATGTTAACGGGCGTGTTAATCTACTGAGGCCTACTGCAGTGTTTATCAAGGACTCCTTGAACACATACTGTACTACACTATACAGACAAAAGTCTGACTCCATATACTGCACACTCAAATGCTACAGTGTAACTGTGTGATGGACTGCCCTCCCTCTTTACCCAACGCAGATCCGAAAGCATGTGCACTCTTGCACCTGAATGTCATACTTTTAAAATACAGACTGATTTTGCTTTTTTTATAAACACTTAATTTGCAACTTATTTTAATTTAGAAATGATAACAATTGTAGAATTGTACTGTTGCCAGACATTTAAATAATCTCTCCAGCAGTTAAAAATGGACAAACCTTTGAAAGGGGAACAGTCATTTGAATTAGTTGCTAGAGCTATGCATTTCTGAGCAGAGAGGGCATCAGTCCCACAGGAGTCTTTTCTTCCCATGATAAAACATTTCCTTGGTTGTATTAAAAGTTTTGCTGTATAAAAGGTTTCCAGAATATGTGAGCCACGCCAGATATAAGTGTCACCAAAAGGAATAATTTGAATGTGGTACTTTATTGACAAGCCAGCTGCCATTAGTTTACTGTCAAAATGATGCATTTTTGACTGGCAGCAAATAGTTAAATGCCCAAGGAGATAGTTACCAGTTATTTTCCAGATATTTACAAGTTATAAAATACTGAAAACCCAGTAACCAGTTTAAAAAAAAAAAAAAATTTTTACAATATTTTACACATTAAACAAACAAATATTCAGCACATTAAAAATACTCCCAATAAACAACAACATTAAACCAGAATATTTCTTTTAAATTAGTGCTTCACCATATCTCCTTTTTCAGAAGCAATAATCTAAAATGAAGCCATGGCACTTGATCTGTGTAACAGCTGAATTTACTGATAATATCCTTTACATTATTATTATTATTATTATTATTATTATTATTATTATTATTATTATTATTATTATTATAATAATAATAATAATAATAATAATAATATTACAATAACATTCCTGAGTTTGTATTTCTACATGTGCATTTCATAGCATGAGTGAGATGACATTATTTAACTTTGAAAACTTTAATAATGATATGCACAAATTGTTTAAAGTATTCCCAGAGTTGCAATTAAGGATGTCACTGTTTGATTCATCATTGAAAATTGCTCTAAAGAAAAACTGTGAGTATCTCTATGATCATAAACTTTTCGTTAAAAACATATTACCCTGAGACCCCTTTTCATCCAAGAAAATTTTTTGTCTGGCATACATTTAACAATATCAGAGGGTGCAAACAAACTGTGGAACTCCAGGTGCTTAAAAGTTGGTGAAAGTACGATGAACAGCTTCAACAGAAGACATGAAAACGTGAGAAACCCTCAGTACTGTGACTTCTGCACTTAATATAAAACTGCAGTCTCTGGAGTCTGTAATAATCACACAAATGTATTCAATTGATGAAATGCTTCCCAAAGACATCATTACTTATTTTATGATGTCCAATAAACATTTTTTCCCCTGTTGAGAGGACACAGCTGTTATGCCTTTCGAGACTGAATTGTACAAAAGCTCAACCACTCAAGCTCCATACAATGTGATGGGTACACTATTTTAATTTTCTATCACAGACAATAATTAAAGATGGATGCTATTTATTTTAATTTCCCCTTTATATAGCTTAATTAATTAAATATAAAGTATTATATGTCTAGCCTAGATTCAATAAATCATAAATGCCTTTTTTAATATAAGTGCAGCTTAGAAGCACAAATATAGAAATAGTAAGCTCTGTACCCTGAAAAACTCTACACTTTCAAACTTACATTAAAACAAACATAGATCTGCACGAACAATACATTGGTATGAATCCTAAGATCAATGCCTGCATATCTAACCCACATAAACTCATCTCCACCTTCTCTTCCCTGCTCATTCCTCCTCCACCTCCCTCTCCCCTCTCTTCAGATGACTTTCTGGCCTACTTTAAGGGGAAGGTGGCATTTCCAAAACTCCTTCAGTCATCCAGTGATGCCCCTTACTCCTCAGAACAAACCCACCACTACACTGACCTCCGTCAAGATGCTTCAAGACATAGACATACTCTAACTCATGACAACTAATCATGCAACTACCTGTCTGCTCGACCGCATCCCATCAGCAGTCATCCAGTCTATATCTGATGAGCTCCTTCCTCCATCATGAACAGCTCCCTTGCCAGCAGCCGTGTTCCCTCACACCTTAAGAAACGTACATTAGCCCCCTCTGATGTCAGGAACTATCGACCTGTATTGCTTTTGTATTTCTGGCCAAAACTCTTGAAAGAGCAGTGCTTAACCAATTATCATCTTTTCTCCATCAGAACAACCAGCTTGACCCTCACCAGTCCAGCTTTTGAACCAGGCACTCAACTGAAACTGCTCTCCTGGCTGTGATGGAGACACTCGTCACTCCCAAAGGCTCATTCCTCTCCTCTATCCTGTCCTCCTATACCTGACTGCAGCATTCAACTGTGAACCACCAGCTACCGACCTCCATGCTGACTGAGATGGGTATTTCTGGGATTGCCCTCTCTATGTTTGCTTCCTATCTAGCAGATAGGTCCTACCAGGTCACCTAGGTGGGGTCTGTCTCTGATACTCATGGGGGGATTTTTCCCAGTTAAAATGCTGAGTGGCTAGTGCACCAAAAAGTAAATGTCAAGCCCTGTATATTTGCAATATAGATGAGGAGATACCTAAATCATTTACTCTGGGAAAGCCTGAACTTAAAATACAAGAGTAGTAAAGTAAGAATAGGCATTAAAAAACAGGGTTAAAATACTCAAAGATGTTGTGATTACAGTTTCTCACAAGAAAAACACATACCCAGCCACTAGAGCTGATACCAAATATCAGCTCCACTAGAAAAAAAAAAAAAAAAAAATGAATTCAACATGCAGATAATAGAAAATTTAAAATATCTTGGTTCCCATTTCAAAAATTGTCTAATTTTTATTTTCTTTACTACCTTAAAAATGGCTGTCACCTTTCACAATGGAGCCAAGCACAATGGGATTCATGTTTGACGGGACGCTCACTATTCATGGCGCTCAGTGGTGTTAATCGCAAATAAAGTTTCAGTTTCTTTTTTGAGGTGTACAAAGTGTATTCTTTGTGTATGTAAGTGTATTGACTTTTTACGCAAATTACTTTGTTGAACTTGCACATATAGGATAAAGATGTGTTGTCTCTCAGGTGAGAAAAACATAGACCTTGGATTAACTCTTTTAGCCGTCAACAAAGTAAGTAAAAGAATAGATTTTTGTGTTAAGACAATATTCAGTCTTCATCTGAATGACACCCTGACTGAATTCTGTATTTTCCAATAGATTAAAATGCAATTGCTTGGAAGACACCAACATATTACACAGTACAGAAAATACAGTATTTAGGGGGGAATTTTCTTTGTTTGATCATTCAGTCTAGATTGGCTGACATTCAGGTAAAATATTGCAAGTGATACAAATGGCAAGAAAACAAACATTGAAAACATTCTTACAAACATTCAGTTATTGCACTGAATAAAATTTTATTTGAATTGAGGGGGCGAGGGGGGGGGGGGGGTAGGGGGTGGTGTTCTGATTTGTTTGATCAACACATAAAAACAGAAAAAAACATGTTGACCTTCAGTGCCTTTTGCCACAAAAGCTTTGATAAAGCAATTTTCCATGCACCTGGTTTACGGCGCTTTCAAAAAGCATCAGAAATAACCATAGTCCTTATGTTTCAGACTTGGACTGAACTCAAAACTGGCCTCCATGGACCCTTAAATTAACATTCTGATAGATTTATGTGACACCACATACTCGTTATGAAGTCATCTTTTTTCTTTGGGGAGAGGGGGGCGATGAAACAAGACAATACTTCTGAAACAATGACACAAGTTAGCATTCAAACACACTAAGCATTGATACAATACTGTTACAGCTGTTAAATGCATTGCTGACTTTCCATTTTCTTTCCATTTTTAAGGGAAAAATAATGTAAAATTCTCACATTCAGCTGCACATGTATTAGACATCCTTCTATATAATGTGGGGTTTTATAATTGAAAAATATCCTTTAACCATTCATTTCAAAAGAACATAGTGGGATCCCATTGATTCATTTCTTTCTGCATATACATTATATATTGTGTTGTTAATTATATATCTGGACGGTTAAGAGAAATGGCATCCAGTTTCAGCCTCAGAAATATTGGTGCCATTATCAAGACATGGTGGCTTGTGATCAGTATTACAGAAAGTCCCAATAGGAACGCACTGGGGAGGACTGTGAAGGTCAGGACTTTGTTCTCTTTCACCGTCACATTTTAGCCGAAGCTCCAGTGGATTCAATTTCGCAACGTTAATTGCATAGCGGGACGACAGCGATGTGGTGGAGCAACGCCGCAGAGGTCATCTGCGTCAAGTGCATTGTAGAGTTTTCTCAATAGACAATGGGAGTATGACTGAGCTATGACAGCCCATAGATGTCAAGCAGAACACACGGTACATCTAATAAAAGCAGCTCATTTTTTAATAAGAATATTTATGAATTCCATTGTTGAATTACAATCAATAGTTAGGATCTTGATAAAATGATTGAATTACATTTAATAGATGTGATGCTGATAAGACAAATGTGGCCTGTTAAGTATGCCATTTTTATTTTATATACTCTGCTAATTGTGCAGAATTTTCATTACATGATAACAGTTTATGATTACATAAATTACATTTGAATTGCATTACTCCATAGCATATTGTAGATTATTCAAATGTTCAAACATTTCCCTAATAATAGAGCTTTACTAGTGTACTCAGTAATCATATGAATTTATATCCAGTGACTTTTTCCTTTTGACTTGTTGAGAATATAATCTGACGTGGCCATTAATTTAATTGTTAAACATAAAATATCATACTTTAGTTTAATCTTTTACAAAATGTTGTCCTCATTTGCTACAACATTCATACTTCCTTGTTATTTGTGTCTTTATCTTGAAGTTGCTTTCCTCAATTTTCCAGTTTTGGTGTGTGGTGACATCTGTAATGACAGATGGTCACAAAAGTTCATCTTCACACTCCAAATACCAGAGTTCCATTTGAAATTAAACCATTACTAGGAGCACACTTAGTTCTTATTTTTCTTTAGCAACATATCAAACCTAATATTAAAGACACTTGGATTTTAGGTGCTTGGTCTTTCGTGTTCAGCATGCAAGTTCCTGTGCATGCATCATCACATAAATATCTGGTGTGGATGTCGCACCCGACACCACCAGTGTAGAACAGCATATAGAGGAGCAATTTATGAACGCAAACCCATTAAAATGTTATTGGTACAAAAATGCCATTGTGAGAAGTTATCAAATATGTAATTTTAATATGAAAAAAATTACAAATTGACACTTCAACATAATATGCAACATAATATGAACATTTTTGAAACATTCCTCATTATTAGTTCCATGACAGCACTAATGCACTGTTTCTTAAACTGTTTAATCACGGGACATGAAATAAGAAATTAAGTAATTTACAGGGACCTATCAAACACATGTACAAACATACCCGAGTGGACTGCAGGCTCATTCTAGGACCTCATACAATCCCTTGACCCTGTTTGGGGTGTGGCCCATAGTTTAATAAACACTGTTCTAATGCCTGGTGCACACCACAGGAAAATCAGGCAAATTTTGAGCCCAATTTGCCCATTTTGGTAATCGTTCGGTGGGTTTGGGGGGTGGGGTCAGTGTACTGATCAATCCCATAACTGATCCTTTTTTTCTGAAACAAATGTATTCAGCCGTACCTCAATGTGGCCAGGGTGGGATTGCATTGAATCTAGTGGAGCGAGGAGCTTTTTTATTAGGAAATGACTAGGAAATGACTAATCATGGTGCTTTTTTCAGACATGCATTCTAGAAAGAAACAGAGCTAAGACAGAAAGGGCTTTGAATGCCAAATGTTTTTCTTGTTTTTTTTCCTCCCCCACATTTTTTTTTCTGTTTAAGCCATCATTTTTTGATGCATGGACAGTACATTTCAGTGGCCTAGTTTCACAAGTAACACCCAATATCATATGTCAATACTTAACAAAAAATAAATCAGAGAGCAGTACATTCCATATTCTTTCCAGTAGGACTGGGGGATAAAACATAGGCATAATTATTTAATATTTTTTAGACCAATAAGTTATTGCTGCTGAGTGGCGTATCGTCTTTCTCTTGTTCTTTTATCATAACTGATACGGGAATACACCTGCAAACCTCATGAGTCACATGAGGTTTAGGAACCCAGCATGCTGCTAACACATCGTGCATATCCAAAAGCTGTCTGTTTAACATGTATGTATTATGTTTGGTTCCATTCTCTGGAAACATTTCTCGACGCAGTAGATCACATTGTTCTTGGTCTCAGCAAGTCCATCTTTATTGTAATGACATGGTGATGCATACAGTTTCATATAAAATGCAACAAGATATTTAGACTAGTTAGCTAGCTAGCTTTAGTACTATCTTTGCAGTATATCTTCTCTGCTATTATCTGTGTAGCTTCACTTTGCCTACTTTGGCATCACTTTGAAGGTGCAACAGAATTGGCTAGCAGGTAGAGAAGCCTGCTTGCCAAAAACTGTCCTGATTGGATAAGATTCAGGCACAGTGAAATTTAGAGAGGCTGATTTCTGAGCCTGGGGCAGTTTTAGAGCTTTTTTTTATTGATATCTGTTGATGTGAATGAAATTTCAAAAAATATGAACAAAAGTGTTTTAAAACAGATTTGCATACCACACCTTTAAAAGAAAGATTTTTAATTCAAAATGATTTGGAATATTAGCCTCTCCTCAGATGGTGATTGTGTTCTGATTATGTTCTATGAATAATGCAGTCAACAACTACTCCAAAGTGCTAACCTGAGAATTGATTGATATCAGGGCTGCATTCAGAGCAAAAGAAAGCCCCTGCTGACTTGTAATTATGTGCTGAGATTTCATTCAGCAGTGAGAATGATTCGCAATTCACCTGCTTGTCTGTCCGAAATGTACTGGAAACAGCATCAGGAAGGCTATCCTTTATTTGTGTCAAACATGACAGGCCAATCATGCTGCTAACCAGTCACTGTCAGATGCTGATGATAATGCCTGTCTAGAAACCTGTCTCTGAAGCATCCCCCTCCCCCTGCTCTCATTCACCACAGTAGCCAATAACACTGAAAAAAGTTTTTTTTTATTTATTTATTTTTTTTAAATAATCTTATTTTTTAAGTAAATTATTGAATAACATCCACCGTAACCAAGTATTTTGTTTAGTGTGAATGGCATGATGATTATGAATAGTTTTGCTATTAAAAATCAAAAAAAGCTATGAACTGAAAGCTAATTCATGGTATCACACACGCACACATGCACATGCACACACAGATTCCAGAAACTTTGATGTGAACTGATCATTTACATCTCTATTGTTGTTGTCTTGAGCCACGTCTGGGCACGTAACAGCAAGAAACCTACCAGCACAGACTGGCACAACATTGGATTCAGTGAAAACTCATGGATTTGTTATCGCTTCGCCATGTCTGTCAGGAGGCAGAGTGAGTGAGAGATACTGCCGATGCAGCTACAGCACAGATTGTACAAGCAGTACAGGCTAAACCAAGCTGTCCGCTACGTCCTGCATTACTCTCCCTCTCATTTATGCATGAGCCGCATGGTGCTCTCATCTGTCAGCGTATCCTGGCAACAAAAAAGGCATGTGTGATGGACGGGCAACCCGACTTACCTGACATGAACCAAAGACATTGCCATGGGACATGGTGTGCTATGTGTGCCCCACTGGGTAGTGCCACCACATAAACTTTCTGAACTGTAAAGAGGACAATGCTAAGTGGTATTATTTTTTTTCTCTAAGAGGAAAAGAACTGTCCAAAGGCAGGCTTTCTGCAAATGGCTTCATTATTGAACAGCCATTGACTGGAGAATGTTTTGGTCATTAATATACCATGAGCACCCAAACATGTATAACCTAACATTAACCCTAACCTTAACCTAGTCCTAACCCTAAAACAGCCTCTTGACCTTGTGGGGACCAGCATAAGGTCCCCACAATGCATAATGTTCCTCATCTTTCTATCCGTGTGGGGACATTTGGTCCCCACAAACGTAGTATTATAAGTTCACACACACATATTTATATAATTAAGGAATAAACCACAAAAGCCACTTGGTGCTTATGATATGCTCAATTCATAAGGTCCTCTAAGAATAACTGACAACAAATAACTGAATTTACAACTGGAGACAGAGCCTTCTCCTACAGAGCTCCTGTGTTAGGGAATACGCTCCCTTTGCATGTTTGGGCTTCAGACAGGCCCTCTGTCTTTAAGTGTAGGCTCACAGCTCTGCCTTTTAGTCAATCATACAGTAAAAGATGTGTGGGAAGGGTGGTTCTGGACCCAGAGCTGTCAGGTGAGCTGTCACCCTGTCACTGCATGTGAACGCTCTGGTTTGCTGTTCTGTGTGGTGTTGGGGTGCTGTCAGTGCAGTATCATTCCCATGGTTGTGTATACCCCTTTTCTTCTCTTAGGTATGCTTCCATAGCATAGCACCATGGTGCTTTTCTCTATTACTCTCAAGCCTCTACTTGTGCAATACTTGACATAGTAATTATATGGTTCATAACTCATTTCCATTCCTATTCTATTCCCCAGGGTTCCTGCTCTCTTGACCCACCCCCTCCCTCCCACCACTGAGTCCACAGCCTGCTCCAGCCCCGACCCTATCCTGGTTTAAGCCCAAGCCTTAATGCAGCCTGATGGGTGTAGATGCACAACATCACTCTTCAGAACTTCATATTAACCCCTAAAATTGTGGGTTTATTTGCATTAATTACGTTTTTTTTATGTTAACATTTTCAATCAGTCTCATAACATGATATACTGTTTGAAAGTGTTAATAATGGTTGTATCTCTATGAACTATTTTAAGCTACCAAAATCTACATTAATGTTTATTCCAAAGCAATTGGGAGGGGGAGGGTGACAGACAGGGGGAAAGCAAGTTCTTTTCTGTAAAATTTGGCAAGCGTATAGTATACAATATACGGTATAGTATTTCACACCTCTAAACATCCATAACTGGTTACCAAGCGTCCTTTTGGAGTTTCCTAATGGAATTGTTTTCAAAAAAAAAACAATGCAGAATGCTCATTTTTGGTGGTATTGTCATAAAATTTGAACCAGGATTTGTCCAGTGTTGTGGTTGTGGCTCCATTGTGTTTGTAAACCCACCAGGCACACACACAAGCATGTGAATCCATTTAAAAAATGTATATCTTCCACAGAAAACTTCCATTTTCACTGTGTTTGAGCTTCTGTTACTTTCTTCCAGAAATATTTAGGTCAAAGACCTAAACTATGCCAGCAGTCAAAAGGGTTCAAGAACAGTAACCATTTTAGGGTTCAAGAATAGTAACCTGCCCAACCTCTTTGACTATTTGCTCTGATAGATTCCCCATGACATGCCTATTACTTATATCTATTTCAGGCCAGGCAGCAAAGGATGGTCTCCCTTCTATCCTTTGGACAGTCGGCTGTTTCTGTCAATCCTTCCACTGTGAGAAGACAACTCAATGCTATGGGTCTGAAAGGATGTGTTGCTGTCAGAAAGCGACTACTGAGAAAAGGAAATAATCAAATATAAGAAAATGTGCTACAACCATCAATCAAGCATGGTGGAGGATCCAAATTTGGGGATTGTAACAACATCTGGAGTGGGTCATTTGGTTTTGATTGAAGGCATCATGAATGCTGATGAATGCAAATAAATCTTATCATATCATGCCGTACCCTCTGGACAGCGTTTGATTGGGAGCAAATTCATTCTACAGCAAGCTAATGACCCCCAAACACGATGCTAAGAAGATCCAAGTTGCTGGTGTTCTCAGAACAATGGACTGGGCACCCCAGAGTCTAGATCAGAATCCAGATCTCAACATAATTGAATGTATTTGAGATTATTGGACAAGAGAAGCAGAAAATGCCATTTCTAAGACTGAACTTTGGAGGAGTTCACAAGAAAACTTAAAGCAAGCCTTTCAAAAAGAATGGAAGCTATAATTAAGGCAAAGGGTGGACACATTAAAAACTGAAAGATCTGATAGTGTGCATAGGTGTGGAGGTATTTGTGCAATTTTGTGTTAAATATATATTTGCTGCATTATTTTCTGACACTGAAATAAATGGTTTATATACTTTTTGTACTCCACAATTTTAGATTTTTAATCAGGCAATTCAATTCAAAATGTGGTTGAAGTGCATATTCTCAGCTTTTATTAAAGGGTATTTTTATACATTGGTTTCACCATGTTTTTATATATAAAAACTCCCCATTTCAGGGCACCATAATGTTTGGGACATATCGTTATGTAAATTAAAGCAATGTTTAGTACCTATTCATTGCATCCCATGGTGAGTATCTTCTCTGGTGATGCTCTGCCAGGCCTATACTGCAGCCAGCTCCTGCTTGTTTTGGAGGAAAGTTACATTCATGCATTATCTAATAATTTGCTTCTTCGTGGTCAGGGTGAAGCAGGGTGGTGGAGCCTATCCAAGCATTCATTGGGCAAAAAGAAATAATACACCCTGGACAGGTCCATCGCAGGGCACACACACGCACGCGTACACACACACACACACACACACACAGTTTGCAATCTGTTGAATAGGTGTTTGAGGGTTTTTCTTCATTACACTGAAAAAAAGCCTCATACTGGCTTTCTTGACTTTCATTGGTACAACTCTGGTTTTCATGTTGACAAATGCCAATAACAGACTGCAAAGGCAATCAAAAGCCTAGAATCAAGACTAGATACTGAAAGCTCTCTTATACCTGCAGTAAGGAAGCAATTGAACACACTTGACTAATCAGAATGGGAGGACTATGTATAATGTTATTTCTACATGGTGAAACCAACAAATACCCTTTGACAAGATAATCTGCACTTTAACCACATGTGAATTGTTTGATTACAAATATAAAATTGTGGAGTACAGAGACAAAAAAATAAAACATGTCTTCATCCCAAACATGATGGAGCTCACTGTAATACCATATAGCTAATATAAATGAAAAAAATAAAAATAAAAAATAAAACAGTTATCTAGTAAAACTGATCTCATTTTGAGTTATTTCCAAAAAATATAGTTCCTCATTTGCCAACATCCAGAAAGAGGTGTAGTAGATTGGTCCAAATGACCATTTATATTCCTGTATGATCTACAGGAGAGATACTTTGAATCTGTACAAAAACTGAAATCTATTCAGTTTAATGTTGGCAAAAATGTTTGAGCGTCAGTAAAAATAAAGACCACGATAAGAATGCCAGTAATGTCCTGGGTTTATTTGACCCTGGCTAAAAGTTTCACACACGCTAATAAGTAAACACAACCTACAGATAAAGCCTACAGATATCTCATTATTACACACTTCTTATCATGTGGTTCATACTTTTGTGCACAGCAGCCTTTTTGCACAGGAGCCCATTACTTCACCATTTTGACGGTACTATGAATAAATTACATTTTGCAAGCAAAGGTCATCAGTGTTATTTCATGCTAATTGGGTTAAAACTAAGAAAAAGTGTGTATGGTCCTGCATAATAACTCCTGGATCCAAGCAACCTTTATCCTTAACTGTTATTTAAATGCAACTGCTACTCTTTTTCCACACAATTGCAATTTGTCATTATTTTCCTGACGGAACTCACTGAACTGAGTTTGCAAAAATTAAAGAAGCACAGAATTATTGAGCCAACTTTAACAGAAAAATATAGACTAAATCTAAGCATAAAGATTCTATGTCTTTATCAAAATATATTTGAAGAAGTGACAGTCAAAGAGTTTAGTTTACTTATGTCCCTAAAACAACTGCTGAAACAACTTAACATTTAGGCTATTAAAAATGAACTTTAATGTTTTAAAGTTCATGTTTCTTTCAAGTAATTATAGTTATTAGATAAAGTTGATGATTATGATAATGATTATTATTATTTAATTATTCGTATTATTGCTATTAATACTAATAGTGATCAATGATTTCATTTTTTATTATCATACAGGTTATATGAAATAAAAATAATTTTATATAGCCTATATGGAATTGTCTCTGGTGAACTGCACAGGCATGGTAAAATTTAAGTAAAACATTCAACACTAAATCTATAATTTCAATGTTAATCAATTTACCTAGGCCCATAACAGGGTTACTGCATAAAACAAATGTAGAATACTTGTTTGAAAAGTGGCATTTTATTCCTCTGCAGTAACCGTCAACAGATAACAGTCACTATAACTGTTAACTATCACAGTCATTTCTTTTATTCTATTATTCCTTATCATGTAACTTGTAAGGTGAGTTGGATGTTGCTGGGGGGAAACCTGAGGTTGGAGGGGGTCACCTTTATCATAATAAGGTTGACCTCCTGCAAAGATGGGCCTTGGTGGGCTAAAGAAAATAATCATAAAATGTTAACAAATGAACTGGATTTTTTGTTGAATACAGATTGAGAAAGAAGAAACAGTCATTTAGGCATTAAATGCACTCATCCTGATTGACTTCACAGAAGATAAAACATGCAGCCATGCCTATGCTACGGCAATTAAGCATGCGACAAAATATTGTTGTATCCAATCATATCAAAATATATAAAAAATATTGTTTATTGCAACTGTAAACTCTTTCATAAGCACATCCTTCATAAGGTACCTACTGGATTACCACATTGTTCGCTTCAATGTCTAATTGAGAATGTGATAATTGGCTGTACCATGTGGGATTGAGTTTAAAACATAGTCTCATAAAAAAACAATATTGGCTTGATTTTTAAATTAATTTTATCAGTTGATGCATAATAAACATAGATGTTTGTTTATAATGCATGCACTGGTTTAACAGCTACCAAAATCTTGGTCATGGTAAAATTATGTTTATATGTTTTATTTTATGAAGATCTTTTATACATGACAGTGATAGGATTTTAAATTTTGTTTATAATGTTCAATGAATAGGAAAACTTTTTTTTTTTTTCCTTCCCTCAACATAAACTTGTTGAATACTGTACCATAGGAATATCAAATTGTGAACCCTATATAAGGACACATTCTTCTGTGGGCTGAGTGTGTCTTGTGCCTAGTAACGACCATACCACGCATTGTAAGAGTGCATGTTCAGTGAATTTTCATGATTTTCTACATGCATTTGAATTTATATACGCATTATATATAAAATACCTTCCATAGACTTTTTTGTTGTTGTTGACTACTCTCTGACATTGTTTAGCTTTTTTCACTCCTGCATCACACCTTTCACACCTGTGAAATTCATATGGATGAGCACATCTGGTATGTCTAATTATTGTCCATTTTATTTTTTATATTAAAATATATATTTAAAAATATGTTACTGGGATATCTCAGAGGCAATAATCTAGATTCATTCTCCAGCCATACTTGTTTTTCAAGGCAATGATGAGAATCCATTCATCCATAGCAGAGTATAAATGGAATTAAGCATTTTAAATGATAGGCAATGTGCAGGCTGATCTTGATCATAAGCGAGTCAGTAAATTTAGCACTAAAAAAGCAGTAACGTACACAGTTGCGTGACAGATCACATATGAGCATGGCTAAATCGATTGAACTTAGCATTTAAAATGAAACGGCTTTTATCTCAGTCATAAAGTGTTTTGCTGAAGTGAGCATTGAAACAGCAGGGGGAGTTGTGTTATTATACGAAACACAGGGAGCAAATTTAAAGGTTTTGTAGTTATTATTATTATTAGTAGTATCATCACACACGTCTCAGGAAACCCATGTTTAATCAGGAAATAAAGCAAATAATTACTTTTCTTTCCCTCTGTGTTGTGGGTTGCACAACCCTCAACATGATCAATTTTTATCACTTAATTTTTTACTTAAAAACAGCCTTTGCTTTTATAATTTCCAAATAATAGAAAAAAATTTTTTTCAATGGCCGTGTTACTAGGGAACGCTAGCTTTATGCCCTGAAAGGTTAATTGCTGAGCCTGTCACAAAGGTGTACCTCCTCCCATTTCTCAGTCAGTGCCAGGTTTCAATGGTTAGAGCTGCTTCTTCTCACTCTTCTTCTAAGTAGTCTGAAGCAGAGATTGCTTTCTTTCGTGAGCAGACATAGACATTCAAGCAGATCAAGGATGAATATGTGGATACAAACAATGGCTATGCGGCATATTGGCAAATGATTTGTATTGTTAGGTTGCAGTTATTCAATCCGCCCTCACTAAGAAAGCAGTTCTGTTGGCGCTCTCGAGTGTAATATCCAGCTAAAGCAGTAGTATCAATGCAGTGATGAATAATGCATGACAACAACAATGTATAATCATTGCCAAGGGATTTAGGTTGTTTGCATTAAAAATGATCAATCTAGCTTTAGTAATATTTTTGAAATTGAGCCAAATACAAAAACTGTTAGCTATCACCCACGCTAAAGACCATGGGCCCTATTTTCATGACAATGTCAGTCCAAACTCACCAAAGGGCAATTGGAATTGTTAGTTTTGTCTTCCGCTAAAGGAATATTTATCACTTGCATCGGGTTTGGTAATTTCCTGGTCTGCAGTAAAACCATTTGTTTCAACTGTTCAAGTTTGGTGTTCAATATTGAGTTTGTGTTTCAGACCAGATCAGGTTTGAACTGAAACACCGCTGTACTGCGCTATTTCAATGGCTTATAATATAGACCTCAGGAAGTCAGTGCATTATTTGTAGCATGCTGTATTCTACACGACATAGCAAAGAGAGTGTAGTATTATGGTTATGGAACTGGGCTTGTAATCTAGGTTCAATTCCCAGGTAGGACGCTGTTGTTGTACCTTTGAGCACAGTATCCAGCTGGTTAAACAGATGTTAAAAATGCTAAATCTGTGTATAAATGGATGCAAAATATGCACTAGAGAGCTGGAACTGGTTGGTTGAGGAGTTCATTAATCTTTTTAAGTGGTGATTTTTTTTTAATGGTATAAAAAAAGTGTAAACAAACAAAACAGAAAATGGACAAGTATATAATATAAATAAACAAGCACTGCCATATAAATGGGAAATACATTTTGTTTGAGGTAGTGGTGGAAGCTAGTTATGATGAGACCCTGTACACGATTCTTTTACGACCTCCTCTCACCCTCAGACGCACACAAACAAGTCCACACACTACTATTAGGCCTAGATATTTCACAATAGACAGTGTGTTGGGTTGTACGAGTTAGGCTATTGGGAAAGTATATTGAGGTAGACATCAGAACTATGAACAGTGCTCAGCCCCGTTAGTGCTTGGCTGCAGCCTGGTGGAAACATTAATAAATGGTCACCGAAACAAATGTCACTGCTAGCTAGGCCAAAAGCTTGCTGGTTTAAATAAACACCTCTTAACTTTTTTTATGTGTGAATCATATCTAAAAATAAAAAGCCCAAAGCACAATCTATAGGAAGTCTGTGAAGGTCTGATGAAGAAAAGAGAAGATAAACATATGTGTTTACAGCGGGGAAACAGTGATCACTTTTTTCGGTTTTGTCAAACATTTAAATTAAGGGCGTTTTCACATATAGTTCTTTTTAAATGAAGTGAACCAAAAAGTGAATTAAGCTACAAATGAACTCAATCTTTTGTGTTCACATTGTACGTGTACGCTCTTTCTGGTCCACTTCAACATCGATGAGATCTCAGACCACTTGTTGTTCAACACAGCAGCTCCTTTAGAACTGACCACACATTGAATTATGGGCAGGGACAAAGAAATATGAAAATGCATGGCTATTTTATTTCCTAATGGAATGCGTACCTAAAAATAGTAGGTATTTGTACCATTATGACATAAAATTGGCATGCATGTGTACTAGCTGATGCAAGAAGAGCTCAGAGTTGTTCTGACCACACAATCCCCCGAACACCACAAGCAGCCATTCTGCCGTTTCTTTTTAGCCAGCACACTTAGAAGCTACTGCAGCAGCATAGAATCAATTTACGGAGCCATGTTTGATTTATCAACACTATTGTTGCACTTGTGTTTGGTATTCAGAGTGCTGGATGTCAAACAAGAGTGTTAATGGTTAAAACGGCTAGGTTTTACATACTCTTCACTTCCCTACATAGGACACAAAAGTCATAGCTTAAACTGTCATTGCTATGGCTGACTTCGCTTCATTAGAAATACAGATTTTAATATATGCCTCCAGTTTGGTGACAAACCATTTTTGCTTTAGCTGTTATGCAGAAATTCAGACACAGGGTCCAACTGCCATTTCTTTAAATTGCTGACAATTGGAATTCCAACATACGTATATAGCATTTTATTGGTGTCAATTTGTGGTAATCACAAGTTTTGTGAAAACACTTTTCATTTATGATTGATGGATATTTATCAACATACACATGTGGATACGAAAAAAAAATATATAAGGGGTCACTTTGTGTTCACAAAATAGAAATAAAAATAAATTCCGTGGGGCCTGGGGCCACTTTAAGTGTACCTCAAAAAGAAGCACAAATGTACCATGCTGAGACAACGTCCTGAGGTGGTCTCAGTTCGGTTCATTTCAGTCGGGTTTGACTTTGTTTGGTGTGTTCACATATGCACAAAAAATGCCGAGTCATCACTCAAGAAGCTAAAATCACTCAAGAGGCTGAAAACTGCCAAAGTATGTTGCCTGATAAGCCAACTGCAGGCAGGTTCTGAATGCGGTGACAGCCTTACCAGACAATCGGGCAATGACAGCATATTCTGTGAAATACCTAACTGTTTCACCTATAATCTGAAAAAGGCTTTCTCTTATAGTATAGTATCCCAGTGATATTTATAGCTTGATTTATTAGCCAAGGTAAAAGCTGAGAAAATAAGAAATCATTTGGGCTTGGCTCAACAATAACCTGACCAATATTATTGACCTTCATAAGGTTCCATTTATTTACTATTCACACCTTTTCAATAGTAAAATGCTAACGTGTTAAATATTATATATGATCTTTTATTAAAAAAAAGTTTTTCAGAGCTTCCAGATTGTAGATTCTTGGAGAAATATTTGGACATTGACTACCCAAACTGTGCTCAGCCATTTAACACAATGATACACAGTACATTTACTGTAGCAGAAAATTATCTCAAAAACTCTTCAAGGCAACAGCGACAGCAACTTATCATCCCTATGGATTTTCATCAAGCTTCCAAAACTCCTTCCAGCACATTCTTTAAGCATTAATCAAAATCAGAGTGAATGTGACTTCTACTTTCTATAAAACCAGCAGATTACAGCTGTCTGAGGCAAACTGACTCATAAATGAACACATGCGTCATGTTGTGTTTTGTGGATTAGGTTTAGATTTTCTTCTCTGCTCAGGTGTAACCAAAATTTGTGTTTAGATGATGCATAATTTAACTAATTCTGTTTGCCAGATAAAGGTGCAAATTAGCAAGAAAGCACAACTTGTGAATTTCCAGACACATCTTTCCCCCTTGTTTCCTTTGAGATACAGCAGTTTGTTGGCAGGAAGGGTTTATTTTCTGCTGTGTTGAGACATTACAAAAGCTCTCCATTGCCGTTTCCTATGTGCTTTTTACTTTATGCATCATGTGACCTTGTAAATGGTATCTTGGTGATTTACTTTGCAAAAGGTATCAACCTGCCTGATCTGTATAACTGTGACATCACAACTGGAATCAGTCTGACCTGTGTACCTGGAATCTCTGTTCCTTGAAAGGGTGACATTACCCTTTTATCACACATCCATGTTTCTCAGATGCAAAAGGAGCTGCGAGACATGCACTTAACTGGTTGCCACATTGTCTATGTTTTTCATCCAATAGGGTGTTTTACGTGGCAGCATTAAGCAGGCCAGAAATGTTTTCCACAGTAACATTTGAACATACCACGGTATGTATACTGTACTGAGTGTTGTATGTGAGGCCTAAGACAGTATGACCGTTACTCTTACCTCACAGTATTTTTACTACATTTCCTCTTTTTTGCGTGTGTGTGTTATTTTCCTTTCTGCCACTGTGAACCTGAATTGGTTGCACATCCATTGTGTTTGTGAACCCCATACTGTACAAATGAATATAATTTTATTAAAAATGAACATAACATAGCAAAGTTATTTAAGCAAGTTGAACTAATGAGTGTAGCTAGACAGAGCCATTGATGTCAATACTAAAATGAACAGTTTAAGCTCTCAAACCTGAAAGGACACTTATTGGCTCCAGTACAACCTTAATTAACTAGTAATTTATAGTTTTAACTGTGAAGATATTTTAATTAGTCTGAGCCAAAAAAAACAACCCTTCTTTCCATTTACAACTTAGTTATCTTCAACACAAGCAAGTAATCAAGTTGTCCTCACAACTGCAAATGAGCAGTTAATAATATTCAGAATATATAGGATAATGTCCCCTTTCCCACATATTGGCTTAGGTGATAGGCAACATTTGGATTCTCAGGAGCGAAAAGGAAAGATGACTTCAATCAACAGGACCTACTTTATACCGATGAGCTTTCAGACAAGAGCTATGAGAGTGGACATCCCCCTGGACTGAATCCTGAAAATTCAATAAGCGAGGAAAAGATGACCAGCCACCACGAAAACCCTAATCCTCCCCTGGATGTCATGTCAAGAGAGCCTTGCTGTCAGATTCAAGCGAATACAGCCTTCGTATATATCCAGGGCTTTACAGCAGTGTGTCAGTGCTCCTTCTAACAGTTCACAGATACAACTCATATTCTATCGGAAGTGCATATATTATTTACATAGACACGGATGGGGAGGCCCTCCTGGAGTGAATGTAGGCAGGTGCAATTGGAAGCGCGGAGGGATAACATGATAATTCCAACTGTCACTGTGCGCAGCAATATTTTGCGGAGGTGGGGAATTTATGTTATGAGTTGTCTATCACAGTCACTGGACTGTGAACACCATTATCCAATTTGTTATTCTTGCTGCCATGTTTTAAATAATGTGCATACATGTTGTTAACACTGGGGATATAAAACAGCTTGTGCATTGGGAAATCAGTTGTTGCAAATGACAAGACAGAAACAGTGTAAAATACTACATATAAAAACCAGAACATGAAAATGAATGCTGGTTTTTTTGAGGGAAGGGAGCCATCTAGCAACTGTGAAATGCTCTTGGTTAGATATTTATTTCCCAACATGAAAAAAAAAAAATGTATTGCTTTCATATTGGATTTTTTCAACTGTCGACTTAAAAAAGACTATTATTAAGCAGTACACAATATGCAAATATTGTTCAAAGGACGTTCAGAGGGGTTTTGCAATTTGTATTTCGCAAATCAAATATGACAGGGACCAGTTGTCTACAGGTAGATTAAAATTTCAACAGAGACTTTGCCTTTGCCTTTATTTCTGTAAAAACAACTGCTTCGTCTAGTTTTACCTCTCCTGCTTGTGTTAACAGACATGAAAAAGTAACAAAGCAACACGGGATCTTTTATCAAAGGTTTAATTCAATCAACAAAAAAAGCTTTTATAATTAAAAACAAAAACAAAAATCATTTATTGTATTTAAGTTAACACCTCTGTGCCCATTGTACAAAAAAAGCACTGTAGCACTGGATTAAAAGAACATCTGAAGCAAAATAATAATTTTAATTTGTGTTCTGGGTCACATAAATATTGCAAGTGTGACAAATGTAAAAAGACTACTGAATGTTTTCCAGCACTGCTCCGCATTACAGAGAAGTACTGATTCTAGGGCCCGGCAATTGCCTGGCTGCATAACACACACAACATGATTATTTGCCACATTACCTACTTTGTATAAGCACAGGCATATAAAAAGGAATAAGAAATTAAAGTAGTCTATGAAATGAATCCAGTACAACCAAGATACTGCATGACCCTTTGGGGATTCTAAAATGTTCAAACTTTCAAAGATATGTCAAAATACACCAGTTTTAATTTGAGTTAATGTTTGGAATGGTTAGTCATCCTTTTTTTTTTTTAACAGCCTGTATTTGTGTAGCTAAAAATATTTACATGAGGTAAAAACCAAAAATCAAGAAACCCTCAAGCAAGACCTCATCAGAACATTCATTTTACGTTTGGAGACATGCAGCATAAGGCAGAACATAATAAAAAACAGACATTTATTTGACAGCTCAAAACAAAAACAAAAAAATAATAATAAAAAACTGCCTATATATAATAAAAAGGCTACCTTCTTGTGTTCTCAGAGATGAAAACATTACAAGCTGTAATGCCATAAAGGATGTATGTGTGATGTGTGTCGACAACTATATGGCTCTTACAAAGATGAAAAAAGTTACTGACTTAACCGCAAATGCAATGAGAACAAAAAGCAAATGCTTTCATTTAAACAGACCCCCATCTCAGTCAGTGGTTACTGTTAACAAACATTTCAGAGTCAATCCAGCAGCATGCATATGATCAAAGAATAAACAGATCAAAAGCACCCCAGGAAAGATCCATCTTTATGGCTTAGTTAATTAAATTATCTATCCGCTACATGTAGCCCGTGATTGAATGTCAAGTTTTACAGAAAAGTCCTGACCTTTTTTCTAATGAGTGGGTGTAATGTTTGGCCCTTCCAAAACCTAATCTCAAATTTCACTTTGATCTTTTTCTAAACAAATGGTAAATATGGTTAACGTAAGTAGGAATAGACAAGATCACTGAGTTGAACAAAACACACAATGTATCCACACTGATGTAAATGACGTAAGCTGTTTTACAGCTTATAGTACCTAAAAGCCACATTTATGGCTTTGTTTTCACTGGAGCAGTTGAGGTGTGTGAGGAACCTACTCAAAGCTAGTCACACCTGGCTTTTGGGCTTCAGGCTCAGTGCACTGAACACTTCACCACATGCTACCCACAGTATAAAGACAATTATTCGAAGTCTCAGCTTCTGAAGCACCAGAGGCACAGGTGAGTGACATTAAAAATTTAACTCAATATTTTGTTAAACAGAAGAATATGTGAATTAAACTAGACAAAACTAAAATAAATACAGCCTATTTAAATGATATCAAAATTTATGAGCACCCACTCTAGTCTATTCATTCATTTACCCTCTCAATTTGTGGGCAATTTGAAACTTCAGGAAACATATTTATAGCGAATGTTATCGTAAAAAAATTTAATTAAAAAAAAATTAACCACAAAGCGGAAATTTGCTATTACAAGCAAGAAAAATAAGTGCGTCGGAGCAGCAGTTAGGCTGAACGTGTGGAAGATAAAACATGGCTTCAGCAGGAAGGGTATGGGTGGCAGACTGTAGTGATACATGGCTCACCTGTAAACCCAAGGGGCAAAGCTGGAGACTGCACACTGATTACTGTGTGACATGTCACACCGCCACCTATCATATCTGTACAGGTTACAAACGCAGTACCCTGCTCATGCACTCGTTCATTCACTTAGTAATCACCACACAACTGTCTATTAATCTGGCTTGTCAGAGATAATATATTTCTAGATATTAAGTGGATAAACAAGGCTGCTGTCCAAACCTGTATATAATTTATGGAAAGCGGGCCTGCTGTAAATGGATGGGGTTTTTTTTTTTCTTTCATACATTGCCTTCTAATTCTTTCACGCATTATTTTCCAAACTTAATCCTGCCCAAAATTCTCTGATTTTGTCTGGACTTGGGAGATAATGACCACCAACCCTCTGAGGTATGTGGTAGATAGTCATCTACCTGCTGTGAAGATCATACTGTGGAGCAAATTAGCACAACTACATCCAGTCCTGAATTATTTTGGCTTTCAAAGTGCTGCTGTTTTACTGTGTGATGTTAAAACCTCTAAGCAGCATGGAGGTCTGGGTAGCATTTATCGGTATGTGGGCATGAGCTCATACTGATAAAACAATATTGTGCTATTCAGAGGGTAGCCCAAAATGTGATCATCAGTCGTTTTGGCAAATTGTGCTTCATCAATTTAACAGACTTCTGTTTATCTGCAAATAATTTTAAATTATACAGATATGATTGAAGATGGGCCAGAAATGACATCTAGGAAACTCAAATATGTATAAAGAAAACAGATCAATTCCTGTGTTCATTCATTGAGGAGTGATTGAATTGGCTCCGTTCATCAATGTCGGTGGGGACACTGTTGGCATCAAGTATTCTCTGCTGACGTTTCAGTCAAAATGAGAAAAAGACTGATGTAAAATGAGTGTTTATAAATGTTCCTTGAGACGGCACAAAATATCGTCACACTTCAAACCCCATTTGCCAGCCCAACAAAACCGATCCTTGGAGAGGTCTCTGAAATTGCTGAAGAAAGTAAACCCTTACTCACAAGTTACTAGGCACTGCAAAAATAAGACAGATTTTCTATTGAATTTACATACCAGAAGGTTTTGCTTGGTGAGCAAAGCAATGCAATGCAATTTTCATGCTGGAAATGTATTTGCAGTAGACTTCTGCAGTTGAAGGTGTTACGCACACTTCAGATGCATTCATACCAAAATAAAAATATGCCTCACTTCTGTGTCCTACTGCTGCCAATGAAAGGTGAATATGCCAGCATTAGATTCAGTCATGCACACAGAAGGACATTCTGCTGGATATCTGGGGTTAGACACACATTTTGATTTGTATTTGCAGTAAACATTTTACAGCAAATTAGCACCAGATCTGATATCACCAAAAAGAGAAATGGAAGGGGTGATGTTTACTCGCTGCACCCTTCCACAAAAAGCAGGAGGGATAAAAGAGAGCATATAATCATGACTAAAATGTCCAAAATCTCTTTTCCCAAAATTGTTTGAGCAGCTCACACCTCAAACACCTGCACATTAACCAACCATTTTATTGTGGTTGCTGTACAAAGACGAACACTGCAAATAGCAGCTGTATGCACAAGTTGTACATTACACTTTCCCATCTCAAGAGAAACACTTGTTTCCATCCGTGACTCTGATGCCCTCAAGTGCCCCATCATATAAACAGATGGACGCGCAACTGAGCGGTTAATCTTAGCGAGGAGATTAGCTTTGACAAGCCACGCCATGTAAATGGCAACGTCTGGGCTGTGTCATTTTTCACGCCGCACCTTGTTGTACGTAAAGGTCCCCTCCCATAATGAAAGGTCTTGATCTTTTTTTCACACCATGTGTTAAGGTGCTGTGACACCATAGGGTATTTGAGGTCTGTGGTTATGTCACATAACTACAAGGAGAGCATGACATTCTTTCATACATTTTGCCTGTCCATGAAACGGCATATTCACCTAAATGTGTCCATGTGCTTCACCGCCTGCTTCTCAAGCATGATTTATGAAAGGGCTCCAGAGTAATACAATAGGCCTGTGCATGCTTTCCGTTTCATTGAAACCTAAGTAGTTAGAGCTAACAAAAAATGTATATAAAAAATCAAATACTAGAATAAAAAATTGTAGTTGTGATCTCGACTTGACAAAAATAGTTTTCTTGTGATCAGAACTTTATAGAGTATTATTACAGTGAAATCACAAGATAAATGAGTTGTGATCTCGCGATAATGGGAAAATGAATGAATGAACAAATGAATAAATAAATAAATACATACTGTATGGGCTGTATGGACTTCTGTAAGATACTGCTTTAGAAACAATATTATAATTGTACATTGCAGTCATTGTGAAAACACTCAGCTGCCACATGAAAAATATACTTTTTAAATTATGTTATTTTTACAGCTAGTGTTTGATAAATAGAGTAAACCGTGTAACACGTGCATAGATGTAAGTACTGAGTACTGACTGACTTATTTCATTGGAATGAAATAGCAAAGTATGTGTGATGATGGACTCCAAAAAAAAAAGCATAAACAACATCAGATAAATTATTCTCTTCTGAATATGCTTGAATGACAGCTAATAATATTTCAATATTCAAGTTAATACTAGGCAGCAATTAAGAGCATTTTCAGCGGTTTTGATGAATATCTTTTAAAAGACAACATTTTCAAGCACAACTTGCAAGTACAGCGATTTTAATTAATCCAACCTTGAGTTTGACTTTCAGCTTTTACAGAACAGCACCTCCCAGGCTTCTGATTCAATATCTATTTCAGCTACATACTGTGAATTATAGTTGTTAAATACCTTTTTAATTGCAATCATGCTGCGCTTGAACATAAATTAATGAAGGGATAAGGCTTTGGTGGGGTTTTG
This sequence comes from Anguilla rostrata, assembly GCF_018555375.3. Taxonomy (NCBI): domain Eukaryota; kingdom Metazoa; phylum Chordata; class Actinopteri; order Anguilliformes; family Anguillidae; genus Anguilla; species Anguilla rostrata. The sequence continues at coordinate 16,287,873 of NC_057950.1, forward strand.
AATTTTTTTGTCTTTTGTCAAGAACAACATGCGCTCCTGTCTCACAATGCCTCATTGTTCATTGAGTGCCTGGTGAGGTTTTAATCTTTTTTCAAAAGAGCAGAATATTAAAATTTGACTCCAATAGGTGATTAGGGGGTTACAGAGGTATCATTTCTTTCTGTCAATGCCATCCTCACACTTGAGCAAACTGCCCTAAAGACAGTGAATTTACACAATGGGGATTCGGCCAGTCATGGAAGTGTATTCTCTAAAGATGTTCTCGGGCCTTTACAGGAACTCCATTACTGAACCTGCCCTCGGAAAGCGGTCGGTGCCATTTCCGTCTCAAAGGGGCTGACTTGGTTTAATCAAAGGGCAACTGGAGGTGCATCCCATCGAATTAAACAAGATTTCTCTCCTGTTTGGGGTGGGGACAGGGGTGGACTGCCTGTCATTTGCACATGGTTTTTAGTTGCATGCATATGACAAGGAAAGCAGAGGAAAAGAGATAAGTTTAAAGGACATCATTTTTCATTCTGAGGATAAGCATGTTGCAGCTCAATTAAATGCCAGGGGGCTTATGCACACAATTTATTTTGATTGGTAGGTAATCAAACATAATCTCCTTTACGTTGACAGCAAAGGTCTTTATTGTGACATTCATGAGAGATTTTTCATCAACTGAATTTTAACTGAATTGATACTGGAATACTGCTGAAAATAACTAATTTAAGACAGTGTTTTAGACTGTTTACTGTAAAGTACTGTAGATTAAGCAGTAGTGCAGCCTCAATAGCTCAGCATTACAGTATCACATAAACCATAGCGTAACCACAACGGTTTATTATTGATGAGCATGTATGAATGCTTGTGCCCTGCCTGCCCCGCCCTGTCCCGTCCCTGTCCCTCTGTTATTAAGCCTCCCACAAAGGTGAGTTCTGTGACCACAGACAGCCAGGTAATCAATCACTGCACCAACTACTGCAGTACAAACCATTACCTAATGATTAATGGCGAACAAGCCAAGCTGTTGAGCCTGCGTATCCCTGCAGTTTCATGACTACAGTTCAATTGGTGGAACAAAATTTAAAAAAATTTAAATCAGGCACACATGCAATTGCATTACAGAACATTTGCATAAGATGTCGGTATGATGCATTTTATGTAGGCCTAGTGCTAGCCACAATAGCAGTTCTGGCAGAAAGTTCTTATTCTTCTTTCGAAAATCCACATGAGACTTTGCGGTGTCATTACACATTCAGAGGAAAGCAGTCTTTAAGTTCTACTTGGTTTCACATTACTTTCAACACAGCGATTGTTCTCACCTACAATGCCCTGCCCTTTACTCCATTTTATGGGCTGTATTGACAGGCCAGTTGATACAGAGCCCCAGTGGCTGGATATCCAAATGAGTATAAATCGGTTTGGAGTGGCCAGGATAACTATAGGTCTGATTAAAGCTATAAGACACTGAGGCACATGGGCGAATTCATTACGGATGCCAGCCTTCTCAAAGAGATATTTATGAATGCGTCAGTGGCCCCCTGAATGGGGGACGGGTCTTTTGTGGTGTTAGAGCGGAAAGTCAGGCGGCTTGTAAATCTCAGGAGGGGGAGGCCTCCAGTTATCAAGAGAGTGAAGATAGCACATGTTTTATTCCAGGTGTTTCTCTTCCATGGCGGCACAGTGCAGATGTGACCGTAAATAATCCAGTGTGTGATTTATACCACTGAATTAATTTAGCTTACATCTTGCCATGTTGTCACAGGTCACCCACAACACCCCTGGCATTCATGTGTCTTTGCTGCAAATGAGTAGCAAACGTAGAACCTACTATTAAATTAACTTGCTACGATTAAAATATCATTTATATTATTTATTTTTTACATTGATCAAATCATGTGATAATGAAATAAATAAATATAACACTGGATTTTGTTTAAATTACAGAAATATTTTGAATGTGTAAAGGGAACAGGTCTTTGTGTGAAAGCTATAATTTTTAGGTCTACCTTACACTACTAATTGTCTGTCAGAAAATGACTGATTAAAACCAATTACACACCTGCTGTTGATTAAAATTAACATTAAAAGCATAAAATTAAAAGCGGGTGTGTGACAGGAACATGAGGTCACTTTTTAAGAGCCATAATTGTGGTGTCGGGTATAAAGCAGAGGGTTTCCTTTGTGGTTTTTAAATTTTTAATAGTTAATATGTTAAATACTCCATATCTCAGTTTTTTTACTCCTCCATGAGGTGAGAACAAAGGGCAGTTTCGTCACACTAACAGTATTTTTAAATCATTATCAAATGTCAAAATAAATGGGAAAAATCAATTTACATGGTCTGTCCCTACATTATTTTGTTTCCAAGGCTAGTTTAAGCATTTCTGAGCGTCAGAGTCAAGAAAGTGACTGAAATTGACTGAGTCTCCCAGTCAAATTGCATATTCATTTGAGAACCTAGTCATCCAATAACAGGAAATGGGACTTTGCAATGCCATAGTAGTGTGAAGTTAGGTGCTTCAAAGGTGTTTGTTTTGCTTTACCACAAGCAAAAATCCCTTGCAGTCAAACTGCTTCTTCAAAAGACTCCATGGCACATTTCATTTGATGAGATCTATTGAAATGTGCTTAAATTAAAATCAAACCATCCTCCAGAGTTTTTAAACAAGCGCTGGAAGCTTTTGTGTAAAGTAAAAGATTAGAAACTCTTGGACAGGAGAGCACAGTTTGTGCTGCACCCCATTTTAAATGATTCCTTTCATGCGAGTTGTATAAATAGCAGAATTTAGCATATTTTCTGAGGACACTATCAATCCCATGAATAAACAAACTTCATTCAAGCCCAGGATTTTTTTGTTGCCTTATGGTAATTATATGGCATATTGAGCATATATTTGAAATTTATCCTTCCAAGGCTCATAAGGATGGTCCATCTTGATCTGTGATGGGAGCAAATTTAGGGGGAAAAAAAACTTTCATCACCATATAGCTAATAGCTAATGACTTTATTCAATGTGTGCCAAATGCACTATTATTGTGTGTATGTCAATGTGTTGTTCCATTGCTGACCTGAAATCTCAGATACTGCTGAGGCCTCTTTCACAGAAAAAAACATCTTTCACTTCACTTTCAAACATTTCTGCAAACTGAGCTTTAAATTTTTCAACTTCATAGAATATAATTACAGCAGGACTTCTTTGACTGTATTTCATGTTGGGGGGGAGGGGGAATTGAATTTCTATATTGTGCAACAGCTGGACTTTCACGAGAAATGCACTGTAAACATCAATACGAGGTTGCAACCTCGTATTACAGTTTCAGTAAAAAAAAAAGGTAAAGGTCTGGGGGGAAGGACTGAGCATGAATATTGCGGTTTTGTGGCTGACAAACAAGTTTGTTAAATATTCATCAGTCATGGATTTTGGCTTATCTCTGTGTAATTCACTGTCATTATATTACATTATGATGTCTATGAGGGCCATGTTTATTTTGTGGGAAGAAAATAATGTATTCCTTTTTATTCTGGTTTGGCTGAAAGGACTTGAATTAGACCTGTGACATCTAATGTGAGTACACAAACCTTCTTATTGATCATGGTATTTATTTCATAATGCAGTGGCCAGGATTAACAAGTGAGCCATAGCCGTTTATTATTCTGCATGCTGTAGTTGATCATTTAAAAAAAGAGAGAGAACCACCACGTTTAACATGTTTGTTGAAACAGTATGCAAGTTTAGGGTTCTCCCAAACCAGTTGACTGGCCTTTTATTTTTCATAAAGTTATATCCTTTTTCCATTTACAATTACATGTCAAGTAGGCCATACCAATGTATATACAGTATATATCAATATGTATGTGTTTAAAATGTTTTGCTCATAATGAAATGTAATCACAAAAACCCATTTGGCCATTGCATGCTTTCAGAGCCACTCAAGGAGACAGCTTACCTGGTTCAAGTTTGTAGTGTTAAATTTATTTATTTATTTATTTATTTAGCATTTCATGATTCATTATCATTCAGTTGCAATGAAACTTGCATTTGTGATAGTGTAATCAAAGGTAATCAGCAATGCTTTGACACTTAAATTCTATATTGTGGTCATATCACGAGACCCCTTTTCTCATGTGCTATCATGTTTGTTATGGATATAACGATGTTATCATTTGTTTTTCTAGCTCCTGCGTGCTGATCTTCATTTGGTATGCACTGAGGGGAAAAACAAGTAGTTCTTTGAAAGTCTGCACAATATTTTCTCAAAGTTTGGTGTTTTATTTATAAATCCTCATGAGCCACATTACTGCTGCTGCTTTTATCCATCCCAGCCAAAGGAACGGTGATTTCCCAATGTGCTGGTGGCATCCTGTCCCCATGCTTTTGTGTGTATCTACAGCTTTCCCTCATTATGAATATTAGCTGCAAGGTGGTTGCACTTATTGTTCCCACATCACTCCCGCTAATGAAAACTGAAAGATCATTTCACAATTAAATGGCACATTGAGAAAAACAGATGGTAAAAATTCAAACTTAAAACTTTTGCCTTTTGAGTTGCATTAAAATGGATTCTGTAAATCCATTTCAGATTTAGTTACTCACTAGTGTAGTATTTCAGTCCTTTCTCCCTTAACATTTATAGTTAACTTTCCATGTGCTATACAAATTAAGCTTGTCTAGACAAAGATTTGCAGGTACACCAACAAACTCAGGTGAAATTGGTTACAATGGCAATAGAAAGTTGCATACTGAGCACTGTACCGTACTGTGGCCACTAAAGACTTTGTGTTTTCAGGTACTTAAACTGCTACTTTCTAACTGGACTATGTAGCTATTCCAAGTTCTCAAAGCAACTGGTCTTTTAATGGACAGAAGACTTTTTCCAGTGCAGTCGGTTCACCCGCGTGGACACCAAAGTAGAAAGTTCTGAAGGAAAACAGCTGGACTGGCCTGAGACATTCATTGTATTTTTATAATTGTCAATGTTTCATCTTCTCAGATATTGTGCACAGGATAAGGGGAAAGACTGCTGCATGCAATCTTGTCTCATCCAGGAGAAAGATTAGCATACACACTCATTAAAATAACTGTATGCAGGAATATTGCAGTACTAACCAAAAAACAATGCTTTATTTCTTGATAAAAAACCCATCATTAAAACAAAGGAGTGTAGCGCTTAAAGCTATAAAACGAAGATAAAATTGATATTCTATATAACTTGAGGGGTGCAAAGACAGTGATGGAAATGTTTTATTTTTTCCTCTTCCCCCTAGAGATCAAAAGTAAATATTTTCTTCCACTCTGTCCCAAGCTCAGAGAGCTATTAATAACAAGCCTTTGTTCTTCGCTAAATTGTCCTGAGGTGTTCCATAGCAGCCTGAGAACATCAGAGTGACATTTCACATGTGTACCATACTCAACTAGCTACAGTTGTCTTATGAGGGCAAGCCCAAAGTAATCCTTGCCTGAAACTAAAAAAAATCAATTCCAACAAACTGCTGAATTTTGTTTAACTTTTTTTTTTTTTTTGTTTTGCTTTATTGTAATTTGCAGTATATATTATCACAGAAAGGGAACATCAAAATGTGCATACATATACAATATAACATTAAATATATTTTATATTTTGAGTTGTTTAGCTTAAGTATTTGAGTTATGCCCATATTTAGTGCTCAAATGATCACGTTTGTGTCTTTGTGAGACAACTGCTTAGACATTTGTTTAGCATGTTTCTTACTAAGATACTTTCATGGGCTCAAGCAATTTGTAACTATTGGCTGATTAATAATTATCTGTTGATAATTATCTTTTGTATTGTCTGTTTGATATTACTCTACACTGAAAAGCCTAGAGATGCTGTACACATGAGGGAGAGCTGATATACAATTCAAAGCACATCACACAGCACTGCAATCAGATCTAAAACTACAGCCTCTGTTTCTACACATTCAGGGGATGGCAGTGGCTTCTGAAATGTCCCTTTCAGTAAAATAACACAGCATGTAACTGCTGCAAGATTGCATTCAGCATTTACCTGCCATAATCTTGTTTAACTCTAATCGGGAAGAGTCAAAATGTATGAGTGAACTAAACGGTCATAATCGCTACTAAATATGATTGGCGAAAAACACCTTCCATAAACTGCATCTGTTCTGTTCATTACATTACATTACATTCACTTAAGATACACTCTTATCCAGAGCAACATAACATTAAAATATTTCAGTAGCATTGCTACAGCTCTACAGTGTACAGTATGCTGGTGAGGTTTGATTCTGTTCAAATAAAACCAAACTGTCTGTGATGGTAACTCATTTTTTGTGGGTATTGCCACAAAAGTAATGACTTTATGCATTTTATCCAATGTGAAATGCAGACCAGCCAAAGTGACAGTAAATATGCATGGAGAAACACGACTATAATAAAAATTTAAAAAATAATCATATACATGTGAATATTTGAACAGCAAAAACCACTATGCTCTATTTACAACAACACGATTATACCATACTAAAAGGAAAATGGGACTCTACAACAAAACATTTTAAGTCGTAAGGGGTTATCTGTAATATACTAGTATTGTGATGCTGTGAACATACTTATTCATTTTAGAACACTTCCTGATTCAAAAGAAATCTTTGTCAAGAGTTTAAAATGCAAGAGTGTGCTAAGAAATCACCTCCAATGTGGTCTAGAGCAGGGAAAATATTACTGAATTTTTTATGAGTCAAAAAAAAATACATACATGTGTGTAGCTGTACAGAAATGAGTTTACGGTTTGCATATTCATATCTGTGTTATAGACATGGAGTAATCTTTCTTGATAATGAGCACATTTAGATTTGATCATAGGGATTTAATCCATAAAAATATTTCCTATACACACACACACACACATACAGTGAGCTCCATAACATTTGGGATTTTTTTTCATGATTTGGCTGTGTACTTCATTTTAGATTTGGAATGAAACAAGTACAGATTCTCCAATTTTATTAAAGGGTATTTTAGTGCATTTTAGTTTAACCATGTAGAAATAACAGCATTTTATACATTCGTTCTATTATGAGCATATCTCCTTTGAATCTGGTACTCCTTTAAAATGAACAGCCCTATACTTTCCACATGGCAAGCAATCAAAGTGGAGATCACACAATTTTTTTGGAAATTGTTCATTGGAAATCTCCAATTAAGGATGACTACAAAGAGCGGTGGTCAAATCCTTGATCTCAAATACCAATCAACAATTTTTCACATGATAACAGCTTTTGTGAGTGAGCCAAATAATGCTCATATAATCCCAGAAAGAATTATAGCAAGATTATTTAAATTTAAAGCAGACAGTAAAATTGTGGAATTGTATTATGCAGCTGGAAATTTTGGCTTGTGTGTGCATGTGTACATTTGGTGCCTAATAATATTTGTGTGATACAAACATGCTCTAGATTTGTATTGTTTTGTCATGACATCTCAGGAATGACAAAGTAAAAAATCTTGCCTCATGGACTTGGAAGGGAAGGGACTTGGAAGGGAAGGTAAAAATTGAAAAAAAAAAACTAAGATTCCGTGATTAACCATTGTCTTATGAGCCAATTAAAACAAAATTGTTGTAGGCAGGGAAAAAGTAGTCTATATAAATAAAAAAGTCTAATAATAACATCTGCTAAATGTCAACATGCTCAGCCTGCTAATGACTTTTCAAACTACACAGCACAACGGTTGCCATGCAACTGATAAAGAATAGCAGTCAGAGGGAGCGGAATTAAAATACGTCCTTTGGCCTTGTTTTGCAGCATAAAAATCTACACCCTGCTATCAGGAGAGAAGAAAAAAAGAGAAGATTCCAGAATATTACCTCTTGGCAATATTTCACATTCTCAGACATCACAATGGTGTTCTCCTTCCTTGAAAGCACCTGTTTGTCTAATAATGAGGTGAGAATTTGCTGGGAAGGCAGGGTACAGCAATCACAATACAAGCGCATGCTCCATGGCTACAGCTGCAGGAATTGACTTGGTCACTGAATTCAATTCCCGAGCCTGTCATGTCCCACACATTTCTCTCTCAGACAAGCGCCTGAGAGCCCCTGACAGTGTACTACACGATTCTTCTGGTCTTTCTCAATTCATTTCCTATTTTGCTTGGCACAGCAAATCATTTCATTGTATTTTTAAGTGCTGTACATTGCAGATCAGTGCAGATGAATGTCTTGTCATCAAAAGTACTGATTCGATATCAGCTATTCTTGTGATTTCTTAATAAAAAAAATGTTGCTTAGTTTCATTTGTCTCAAAATACTAAAGTGTTCATTGATGGGACATTACAAGAGTGCCACTTTATGAAAAGCAAACCCATACACCCCAATTTGTTTACCTAGTTAAGCAGCCATCAAAGATAAGCTGAAATCCAGCACAGAAATCAGAGCACAATGCATCTGCATCATGTCAGAAGTCTGACGCTTGCTGTTGCTGAAGGAGTGAGACATGCCAGTGACTCTTTAATTGCATTCACTTTGAATTATAATGACAGCCTCCTTTTCAAAATAATAATAATAAAAAAACCTCCATAAAAGGAAAATTAATGGGATTTAATGTCTGACTTCAGGGAAAAGGATCACACTCAGATTTGTGGGTGAAAGCAGCCAAATGCTATATATTTTCAACTCTGCCCCTTTCTCTGGCTTATGGGCTCAGCGACGGTGAAGGGGATGGTAAAACAATGTTTCTGTTCCAGAAATGTCAACAGAAGCTGAGGTATTTGGAAGCAGAGCTTTATCCCGGGCTTAGAAAGCCCTTATAATGTATCCGAGGAGCAGGCTCTGCAGCCTGTTTTCAGAGTTGGCCCTGCACTTCCCCTCCACAATCCCTAGAGGGCCCCCATTACGTCCAGATTTCAGCTGTGAGGACGGCAACAAGAACGCCCACATGCCTCACAATCTCTGCATTTCATCTGTCTCATAACTACATATGCAGCGTTACTGTAGCCTGCACGCGCAGGGGAAAAAAGGTCAAATTAGCGGGTGTGTTTTTTTCACTTTTTTCCCCTTTTAATTACATTAAATGGAAAACGGATGAGGGCAAAGCTGGAGTTATATGAAGGGCAATTCATTAATCTGGCAGTTACTTACCCAAAGACTGTCGTCATAAGGGGGAGGCATCTTGCACGTCACTCCATCAGCTCATTTCCTGCTCTGCATAATTGCTTTGGGTTATTTTTTCCGTTTCCTTCCGGCACTCTCCAGCCTGCTGGCTGGAATTCGCAGGGCTCAAGCATCATCCATTCTGTCTTCTGAGCTGCAGCTGCCAGGCAGAGCTCTCAGTTCTGAGTCACAGGACCCTGACCAGCTTTTCAGAGCAGGCTGCACAACTCTAACCTGTGTGTCCGGTTCTATTGCACATAGTTTCGGATTCTCATACATTTTCCAATATATTCATTTTTCATATTAATAAATAAATAAATAAATAAATAAATAATTCAGTGCCATACAAGTGAAACTTAATTTTACCCAAAACATGAATTCACAGATGTTCACATGCCACCAAACTTCACATGCTTCAGGTGATTCAGAAAATGGCCTACAGTCTCCCAAACTGAGTTAGTTTCCCCATCTCCACACTCCGCTCCATTGCCCACTGCTCTCAGCTCACATTCAATCCTACACCCTGCTGTTGGGATACTGGGCCGCCAAAGGCCTGACTCCTCCCTCCCGTCTGTCTGTCAACAGGCCTGTGCTCTCTGCACAATCTCTCGACCTGGCAGCCTGTGGTTACTAACAGGCTCTCCACTCTGTGCCCACCCCCCCCCCTCCCCCACCACCCCCTGTCCCCTGCCGTATAATGCAATACCTGGAACATTAGGCCTCCAGAATCAACGATTTTTAGCATCAACTGAAAGCCCACCTGTCCATATTGTACCTCATTTCCCCCTAGCAGGTTTTGCCCTGTGTCTAGCACCTGGCACCTGGAAACCTGCAGTGAGGCTTTATGTAGTTTTCCTCTAATAGATCATTACTCAATAATTACTGAGGCTGTGTGTTGGTGTTAGTTTTGGGCCACATCACAAGCTCTTACTATAAAAATAGTGGACTCCATTTTTCCAGAGGTAATGCAGTTACATTTGCTACCTTCAACTAAGATTATAGCTGTTGGACAGGGATGGGAGGTGGGCTTATTTATTTATTTAGCATAGTTTTAGATAGCGATGGAACAATGGTACAGTATTTCTCATCCAAATATTGCTGCACAGAAAACATGCCATATTTTTCAGAGCAAAGCTGCTCTAGTAATCCCTGAAAATTTGGCAGGGACTGTTTGTTAAAGGATAAACCACTGAAGAATGGTACAATGGTGTGCACCATTCACACAACAATGTGAATACAGGCCAATGATTGTGAGTGCAAACCCTGAAAATACAGTTGCCACAGGCAAATCAAATACTGAATAAAAATGGCATGTACTATAATTAACATAGCTGTAAAACATGGTTTATGCTGTATTCACCACTTACATTGGTGCCAACATTAATGACGACATTGAAGGTGCCATGGATCTCAGAAACACATGGTTATGTGCATTATACCCCTGCAATACTACTACTTGGGAAAAGTATGATTGTGAAGTGAGGAAGGACAGAGAGGTGGTTTTGTTTAAGAACTATTTTTCAGTTTGACAATTCATGTCTTTTGCATTACTGGCTATAAGGAGTCTGCACATAATGCACTGATGCAATCCCAAATAGACAGGTAATTACTTGCAACCACATATTTAGCAGGCAAATCATGCTTCCATCGATTAGTAATACTGAGGAAAACTTTGTAAAAATGGCCTCTTTGGCCTGCATGCAGATTTACAGCAAAGCCATCTGGGAAAAGCTGATGGCTAGGTGGTACATCACCTGAGCCACCATCTAGTTTCAAGTCGCAAGTTTCGTGCTCGCTAAAATCACATTAGCATTAGAAATGTAGTGACAGATCGAGGACATAAAGAAAATGTAAAACAATATCTGAAGCAGGATCCTGGCAGGATGTGAGATTGTTTTATTAGTGTTTTGGGGGGGAAGTGCCAAAAGAAATGCATTAATTGAACATTGAACAGCTATGTTTTTTATTTTTTATTTGTATTATTACATTACCATATAAGAATTAATGCACTGTATTTAGGAACAGTTTACAATTTGGCAGCAGTCCCTTGACCATATAATCAGTCACTAACCAATAAGCAGCCATTTTCAGTGTCAGACAACACACAGCAAACTAATGGCTATACATCACGTGGATGACTCTGCACTGCTAGGTTGTGTCAAACAATGTTATTAATATCTTTGGCTGGAGTGTGTTTCCATGCTATGTAAGGCATTTAAGCAGGAATACAGCCCTGGTGCTAATGCTCTAAGTGGCCTTACTGAGCCTCTCAGTATTTCAGAGGTGACCTTAAAAGTCACTCTGGATCAGAGTGTCTGCCAAAATATGATGTGGATCCCTGTAATATTTACACTCCGTTCAGGTTCGGTCACATGGTTGCAGAGGGAAGCCTGCAAATATTTCAGGATGTGGCTACGCAGAATAATTTTTATTCCTCCTTTGCACAAGTCCTTTGGCTGGCTGAGGGGCGAAAAGCCCCTGCCTGCATGAACAGCCATGAGCTGACGGGCTAAAATAGTTTCAAAATGATTAAAATCATCTACAGAAAATTATATCCAAATTGCATAATTCACGAATGCATTTTTATTGGCTTAGACATACCTCTTAAGCATATGGATTATTTCCAGCCCGTCATCATTGTTAAATTGGTACCATTCAAATTATATACCAGCAGGTGCCAAATGTATTATTACATATGAGCATCCTACTCCAAATTTACATGTATGTGTTAATGACATGGTTAAGTTTAATACACACTCAAATCAACCCGATACCTTTATAAAAGGTCTTTTTAAGGTTAACTATTAGGTTTTATAACCTATCTATTTAAGTACTCCATTAGCACAGAAACTGCACCACATTACCGGCTGACAGTGGGGCCACTGGCCAATCATTAGAATTCTAATTAATCCTCGGTCTCCAGTGGACCTTTGTCAGCCTTTTCAGTTTCAAAAGAAAATTACACCCTCTAACTTCTTTATATGTGAAGAAAACCCTCAACATCTCTCCCTTTAAGATTCTCCAAATGATTAGCACTTTGTAATTGCACAGATATAAAACAGAATTGCAAAGAATTAGAAAAAAAAAATCAAAGAAATAAAATGACATGGGGTCTCTTGTTGTAGTCATTAAGAAATGACATTCAGATGGCCTTTGTACAGATGGAGTAGTTATACTGAGTTGGTCATCTTTCTTTTTGGACACGTTAAGAGTTTAATGTGTTAATGTAACATTGGCCGAAGAACCAAAGAGATGAAGCACTAGAGTAGATTGCTTCTATAACCCTTCAAAAGGCCATTATCACTAGTAACAGCACCATGAAAAAGATCATATACTGGCACAATGAATAATAGAACAGCTTTGTGATGACAATATCCCTACATGCATGCACATGGTAATGTTAAACAGTATGACTCTGCTTTTACAGTACACTACTACAGTTATTTTGTTTGTGTTTCTGCAAATTCAGATTAAGTCAAAATTATACACATTATACAGAATGTATTTATATTTTTTCATTGACAACTTATTGTAGATTATTTATAAAAATGTTGTTCGTTTTAACTAGTAGTCTACTTATTAAAATAAACTAAAAATAAAAGCATCAGTAGTATTGTCCAAGTTATTGTAAATTATTTAATGATGTTTTTTAACAATTGTCCAATTACTGGAATAAATCCCTTGATTTACTGTACCTCTAGGCCAGAGGCGTAAAACTGAATCCCAAGGGGGCCACAGTGTCTGTGGGTTTTCATGTTTTTCTTTCAAACAGCTGCCAATTAAAGCTTTGAGACCAAGGTGCGTAGATTCCTTAGCCAATCAATGACTTAAATGACACACTTGTGCCGAAAACACCACAAAAAGCAGCAGACACCGCAGCCTTCCAGGACTGGAGTTTAACACCTGTGCTCTAGGTGATTAATAGCCAAACATGTCATTTAATAGCCAACATCACTATGTCTCTCAATGTGCCTGAAATTTAGTCTTATAACTAGCTAGCCAGCAAATATTGTTTGGTGACCAGTAACAAGCATCCGTAGTGCAATATTGTTATCTGAGCCATATGTGTAGCCTCATATTCAGGTTAGCCCTTTAACGAGTTCCACCCAGCGAGTAAAAGGCTGACACTTTCAGGAACAGGAGGGGGAGATAACACACTGCCCAGCATCAGGTTAAAGGCTTTTGTGTGAAATTACAGAATTTGAATTCAATGGGTGGCCTTATGCTGCATTCGTTGGTCTTGTAAAGATGGAAAAAATAGCATGTGACCAAGTAATATATACTTGGTGTTTGCATTCAGGCAGTCATCAGCAACTGGTAAGTTTGTCACATGAACAATACATATGTCTGAGTCAACCAGCACCTTGCTGAAATAGAGAAAAAATGTCCTTCACAAGCTCTCCATCAGAACTACGCCCCATGACAAGAATAGACCATTCAGCCCACTCAGTCCCGTCATTTTCCCGACTGTCAACAAAGTACTGGATGCACATGCAGTTGATCAAGCCAAGTTTTCTAATCCACTGCCCACTGCTCCAGTAGAAAACTATTTCATCAGTATTTTCACATTGACAGGCAGATTTGAGGGGCAGCTTTACCAAATATGGCTGTCTGGGGGTGTTTTTTATTTCTCTTTTTGTAAAGTAGTAATGCATGTTCAAGTGGGCATGTTCTGCATGTTCAGACAAATCTTCGCTTTGTTAAGTTTAATGGATCAGACATGTATAGCATTTTTTTATAACAAATATATGAACAAAGCTAAAATCATTGTATAAAGAAGCCACATTAACTCAAAAAGTTGTCTGCTGTGAACTGGTAAATGGTAATTTTTATAGGCAAGTAAAACATCTTACATCTTAGTCTGTGGTGTTTGTTTTCCAACAAACACTGCAGGCTATTTCCAAGAGCATCATCCACAACACTAGGGCAGGCTTGGTGTTTTCAAATGCTGATTCTTAAAACTGGTGTCTGAACAGGAAAATTAGCAGGTTGGTATGCCTTTAGCAGTAAATTAGCCATGATAATTCAGTCAAGGTGCCTTTCCAGGGGAGATTCAGTGGGAGGTTGAATAAAGTACAGGGTGGTCCAAAGCATTAATGTCTAAGTTAGCTAAGCATATGTTGTAGAATTTTTAGTGAACCCGGAGTCTATCTAGCATTAGTTTAAAAATACATAGGCGCCAGTCACCACTGCCCTTCAACGGCACACCACTGCATATTTTATGTTCGTGTTATTATACTCATATTAGATTCAAATGTAATAATTGAAAATTTACACCACTGCATATCCTTCTGTTTCTAACATTTTAGTATGCACTGCTGTAAGCTTCTCTGGAGAAAGTCTACAAAATAATGAAATATGAATTGAAAATGTAAAATGAACATGTGGTTCCGCAAAAATGGTGCAGCGCGTATGCATACCTAAAATGCGTTAGACATGCGCAGAAATAGAAAAATTGGCTTACACCGGTTTAAAATACTAGCATACAAACAAAAACATCCCTTGAAGATTGATATTTGTGTGAATGCGACTCCTCTGTTTTATTACCAGGAAATTACATTGTGGAACTTATCCTATGAGAGACTCGTGTCAGTGGGTCACACACTGTGACCTAGGTCGCTAACAGCTATCAGCGCAAGCGAAGATGTCTGTCCAATTGAGCACAATCGCTTCATCATAAAAATTAAAGCTGTGGCTTCATTACTGCTTGTTCCCTTTCAATATGCAATTTGGATAATTTGGGACTGCCTGGCTGCATCTCAGTCACGTATCAGCCATCAGAGCCGTTTGACTTTGTTCAACTTTCATGCTCATTAGGACTCTATTTTTAAAATGCTGGTGTCATCTGTATTCGTAAATTGTCAGATGCAAACCTTCCAACATCGGACTGATCTGCAATGACAACAAATTCTCTTCCCTTTTTTTTTTTTTTTAATTTTGCAACCATGTCATGCAGATGGTGATACAGCGATAGGAATCATGAGATCAGTCTTAAGATTTTAAGATGAGCTATAGTCCGTTTGTATTGTACATTCAGCCTACATTTCACATTTACATCCAGGCATTTAGCAGATTCGTTTATCCAGAGTGACTAGCAGAGATCTTATTATTTTTGCATACAATCTCTTTTATCCAGATGGATATTTTTCTGAAGGAATTCAGCTTACAGTAAGTACCTTGCTTGCAGGTACGACTGCAGTGCCTCATCTAAGAATCAAATTTACAGTGCTGCGAAAAGTATTTGCCCCTTCCTGATTTCCTCTATTGCATATTGGTCACACTGAACGGTCTCAGATCTTTAGACAAAATATAATATTAGACAAAGGGAACTTGAGTAAACACAAAACACATTTAAAGCGATTATTTCATTTTTCGAACACCCTTATCACCTGTGTGAAAAAAAAAAAATTGCCTCCTTGCTTACTCAATCAGTCAATTGACCTAATTTTATTGAAAATTAGATCCAGCTGATTGAACACAGCCAGGCTTCATTGAGTGAATTAGTCACCAGAAAGTTTCTGCAAGCACACTATACCATGATCAAAGGAAATCCCATAAGAGATGAGAGAAAAAAAGCTGTTGTCTGAAAGGGTCACAAAATCATTTCTGAGGCTATGGGACTTGACCAAACCTGTGAGGGCATTCTCTCCAAATGGAGAACAGTGGTGCTTCTTTCCAGGAGTGCTGACAAAATTTTCCAGCCTGACAAAATTTATCCAAGGGCACAGCAACAACTCGTCCCAGAAAATCTCAAAAGATCCCAGAATAACATCCAAAGAACAGCAGGCCTCTCTAGCCTCAGCTAAGCTCAGTGTCATGGGATAGTAGCAAGGAAAAAACCACTGCTAACCAAGAGAATCATCAATGCGCATCTCACATTTTAAAAAAAAGCACCTGGATGATGCCCAAGCCTTTTGGGATCATGTTCTATGAACAGAAAAGTAAAAAGTAGAACATTTTGGATGACAAGGGTCCCATTAGCCTATATCTGGCAAAAAGGCAGGCACAGTGTTTCACAGCATACCTACAGTCAATTATGGTGGTGATATTGTGGGGATGCTTTGCTGCCTCATGACCTGGACGACCTGTCATTATTGAATTCTGCTCTCTACCAGAAAATTCTTAAGGAGAATGTCCAGTCATCTGTCTGTGAGCTGAAGTTGAAGTGTAATTTGGTTATGCAGCAAGCCAATGATCCACAACACAAAAGCAAATCCACATCTGAATGGCTGAAAGAAACAAAATTAGTTTTAGAGTGGCCTAGTAAAAGTCTTGACTTGAACCCAATACAGATGCTGTGATAGGACCTGAAACAAGCAGTCAATGCTCAAAAACTTTGATCGATTTGTCTGAATTAAAACAGTTCTGCAAAGAAAAGTGGGCTGAAATTCCTCCACAGGGATGTGAGGTTTATAGAAACAGCTTTTAGAGACTGATGTCAACGACAATGCTGACCAAAGTAAACAGCAAATAAGCATAAATAAATAAATGAATGAAGTGGAATGGCTGCAGCTCAGTGTTCAGACCCATGGCTGAATGCTCAGTCACTGCACAGCGACTACAGCTAAGAAACTGCCTGGAGTCTTAATGAAAGAACAATTT
Organism: Anguilla rostrata; assembly: GCF_018555375.3. Taxonomy (NCBI): domain Eukaryota; kingdom Metazoa; phylum Chordata; class Actinopteri; order Anguilliformes; family Anguillidae; genus Anguilla; species Anguilla rostrata. The sequence goes on from NC_057950.1 coordinate 16,304,595, forward strand.
TACATTTACATGTAATCTGTTTTATAGTGAAATGCGTCCAATTGGCTAATTTGCGACACTTCCAAAAAATGTGTTTAAAACCCTCTTGTCACCCAGGAAAGCCACATTATGAAGCAAGAACAGAATGGGACTTTCATTGGCTATGAAGCTGAAAAAGTCCAACTTTACTAATCCAGGCAGTTTGCCAGAGAGCCATCTTTCCCAGTGGTGGATATTAGAAATTCATGAGCTCAAATTCCTGAGTAGTGGTAAGAGACCAGAGATTGGCTAGAGAGCAAGCCAACAAAGGCATGCATCTGTGATGCCCATGCAGGGTGGACTGACAGTTACCAAACCCACCTGAGAAATCTGATGGTTCAAATTCAGAACTGGCCTAGACAGATTTCAATTTAAAAGACCAGGCATTTCAAGTGAAAGCCTGCATGCATTTCAATAAAAAAAGGAGCCAAAGACATTCTAAAAGGATCATCATTATCAGAGTTTGCTAAATTGGTAGTGGTAGAGAAGTTAATAACTAGTTTTATGTTTTAACAGGCTACATGTTATATTTGAAAAGGGCTTGATTTTGATAGCAAGAGCAAGACTATTGTATCCTTGATTGATGGCAGTTTCTAAAATAGCTGAACGACAATTTGTTAAAATTTGAGTCCAACTGGAACACCCCAATTCTTACCGCAGTTGACAGAGACTGACATCCCAGTCAGACTGAGTGCAAAAACAGCATGTGATTTACATACAAAGCACTAAATGAAAACGCTGTGAACATGAACATTTATATGGCAGTCATTGATAGGGTGTGCGGTAAAAGTACAAAAGGCTGAGCTTACAACAAAAAACATGCAACAGAAAGCAGGCAAAATACTGCAATGTGCAGAATGGGGCAGACAGGACATGGTGTTAGATGTGCTATTAGGAAGAGACACCAACCCACTGCTGAATGGGGAGGGTGTGGCATTTAAATGGGACACTGGCACTGAGATGACAGCAATGCCAAACCAACTACAAATAGAGCAAAAATTACCCATAAGCGCCTGCAGAGAAAAAAATAAAACAAAGCACCATACAAAATGTCTATCACAGCATTGCAGGTTGCAGAAGAAATCATGAGCAAATGAGTGAGTTACTGTGTCTACTTGTAAATTCATACATTGTACTCGATTGAGATATTAATTTAAATGGAGGAACCAGGGACACAAAGTTTTCAAAGATAATTTTTCAAATGTGTTCAGACTCCAGGGAACTCTCAGGTGAATATGCAACCTTTAGCTGTGCTTTTTGCCCAAACTAACGTTACCCCATGGAGAGTACCAACACCTTTAATAGACCAAGAAAGGCAAGAACTGCTGGAGATGGACACATGAATCATCTCACAAACTGACAGACAGAGATCAGTGAGCAGGAATCGTAAGAGTATCAGAATGAAATGCAAAAATCAGAATGGCTGTTGACCCGGATAAACTGTGTGCGAAGAACTGCACTTTCATCAGCAGAACAGTCTTCAGGTCAGCTGAATGGGTCGCTGCTTCTGGAATATACCATTGGTGAATTGGTGGATGAAAGTAGAGAAGTGTCTACATACATGACTGCATTTGGCTGATTCTCCTATGTTTATCCATGTGCAAAAGTGCTGATACCAGGCCAGATGCATTTGCTTTGGCTGGAAAGACTGACAAGAGTTCATAAGCCATACTTGTGTGTCTCTGTCTCTCTACACAGAGAGAGCATAATGGAAGATGATCAGCTGTACTTTCAACACTTCATGAGGCTGGTGTGATGCTGAATGCAAAGTGCACGTGAGCTCAGTCAAATTCCTATTTGTGGAGCAAAAATCAGCACAGCAGAGATCAAAAGCATCTGTAAACAACCCAGCCATTTCCTTGGCATCGGTCCAGAATTTTTAGAGCAATGTAAAGCAGCTGAATCAAAAGCCTCCGCTGATTAATCTACATTCAGGATTGCAACAGTGCTCGCACGTAGATGGGAAAAGCCTGTCACCCAACCATAAATATATCCACAAACCTACCACCCATCCACACATTTCCACAAGACTATCAAGCAAAACAGTGAGTCTAGATGGGCTGAATCATGTGTCCATGCTTTTCAGGGCCACAGTCTAGCACAAATTAACCAGATAAACTTCAGAATTAAAAACTTTTTTGAGGAGAGATGCATGAGTATTTGTCAATGCCATACAGAACCAGAATCTACATCTAAGCTGCAGCAACCAGCTACAGAGGAGCAATGTGATCTAATCAACCAACAACTAGTACTTCACTGATATTGACATGCTGGCAAAACAGTGTGAAGTGTGTGCAGAAATGTCAGACGCCATGTCCAGATTCTTTGATGCCACACAATCAGCAGACAGGCCAGGCCCAAAATGAAGGTAGTTATGTTTTGCTGACAAAATGGCAGAAAAGTACACATTATCTGAAAATGACTACTCAAGAAGATTTTGAGATTCTGAAGACTTCCTTGTGGCCTGAAATCAAGGGTTGTGGTTTTTGTGATTTTTTTTATCTTTTTTTTCATTTTTAACTATACAAGTGATCCCATTGGTACAGATATGAAACCGTTCTCATCAGAATATTGTCCCCACATTATGATTTGTTACCAGCAGGTCGCACTACTCCCCCAGAGTCACAGCATTGCTAAGAATCATACAGAACTATAGAGCAGCTCTGGAGATTGGGCCTGTATTGGGTGCTTTGTTAGCCTGCAGAGTTGCACCCCTATAGCACAGCGTGCCGCCCTCAGAACAATAAACTACCGTTATTGCCAGCTCAGACCTGAGTGACCTGACATGCTTCTCTCAGATTTTTAACTTTTTTTAAATCTTTAAGTTTAAATTTCCAGATCGATTTGTAAGGCAGTTGGACAATCGGAATAGTCGCCATCAACTTGGAAGTGTTACCAGCCTCTGCTTTCACTCTGCAGTCCCCCAGCTGAGCTGCACAGTCATTCTGCAGACCCCCAGCTGAGCTGCGCAGTCGTTCTGCAGTCCCCCAGCTGAGCTGCGCAGTCACTCTGCAGTCCCCCAGCTGAGCTGCGCAGTCACTCTGCAGTCCCCCAGCTGAGCTGCGCAGTCACTCTGCAGTCCCCCAGCTGAGCTGTTCAGTCACTCTGCAGTCCCCCAGCTGAGCTGTTCAGTCACTCTGCAGTCAACCAGCTGAGCTATGAACATATTCACAGGAATGTGTTTACATGCAGTTGACTGACCAGCGAAGGCTCAATTTCTTAGTGATGCTATGGCCAATCGCATTCCATTATGTGGCTCTGCAGACCAGTAAGGATTCTATACTAGCCCCCCCTCCCCCCTTCTCTCACCCCAGCCGCCCAATGGAGGCTTTTAAAATTGGGAGACCAAAAGGGAGGTAGGCCAGTGTGGAGTTAACTCATGTAGATCATGGCCCACTGCAAAAAAAAAAAAAAAATTTCAGCAACAGTTCCTATGGGGTTGAAACAAGTACGGCAGTGTAGCATAATTGTTAGGGAATAGGGCTGGTAACCGAGATTGTAGATTTTATTCCCTGGTGGGGTGGTGCTGGTGTACCCTTGAAAAAGGCACTTAACCTGAATTTCTTCAGTAAAATATCCAGCTGGATAAATGGATTGTATGCAAAAGAATGCTGAGAAGTTTTCTAAATCGTTCTGGGTTCAGAGCAACTTCTAAAAAAAAAAAGTAGGCAGGGAAGTTGGGCATGTGAAGAATAAGAAATAAATATATATAAATTATCGCAATCTCAACATCACAAATGATTATCTTGTGATCTCAAAAGCTGTTGTCATGATCATGATCACGTGATTATTTATCTCGAGATCTCGACATAGCCTAATAAAAGTTGTTTTCTTGTGCACCTGTGCAACTGGAATACACAGTGATTGTTTGTGACAAACTGGGGATATCACAGCATTACTTGAATACTTGAATCTATAGATTAAATTATTGCTTTAACAGCAGACCTGCCTGGGTTAAGATCGGTTCAAATCGGTCTACTTTAAGTCTTGATTGAGCCTGCTTTGACTTCTGGACAAAAGACACATTATTATCCACACATGTGGATATTTATCTTTGGCTACACACGGCATTTAAAACAAATTACAAACTTAAAACATGTACTCATAAGGGTGCGGTCACACATGAGCGAAATTAATATTGGCGAATATTCGCCTCCCGTTCACTTCCATTCTGTGCGAGCAAAGGGGCGAATAAAACATTCGCTTCCGGTGGCGAGGCAAATTCGCATCTTCGCTTCGCGTGGAGGTCAACTTTGGTGAACTTTGACCAGCAAATTCGCAGCCTCAACCAATAGCAAAGAAGTGTGTGTGGTTGATCCCACTTGGCTGTAATTGGCTGTAGTTTTCTTAGCGAACTGCTCATGTGTGACCAACAACCACAACCACTCAAACGGACTACAAACTAGCAAACTGATTTTCGTGTACGTCACATCATGCACTGCCCACATTCAGTGTGACAAGATACGAATTTCGCCTCGGCAGACGATGGTCATTCGCCTGCATTCGTACGCGTGTGACCGCGCCCTAAAGCAGGAGAAAACTTGATTGTGATTGTGTGTCACGCACTGGACAATAGCATATTGTCCTAATTGAACGCATTCAATTTTACTTTGAGCAGGGACTGACTCAGGTAGCCTATAAATCATGTGACTGTATGTTTATCAATAATAGACAACAAGTTTCTGCCTGAAAGTCAGTCAGTCTCACACAATGACTGTGCATTCAGATTGCAGAGGTTCTCATGATCATGAGAAAACAAACTACCCTTATGTCGAGATCACCAGATAAATAATTTGTGATCACCAGAAAACAAACTTCTCTTATGTCGAAGTCGGAGAAAACAAAATTCCCTTATGTCGAGATCACCAGATAAATAAGTCCTGATCATGAGAAAACAAACTTCTCTTATGTTGAGGTCCGAGAAAACAAACTTCCCTTATGTCGAGATTAGGGTTGAGCCAAATACTCGGATGAAACGAGTATCCGGTACGGATAATGTACTTTTTACGAGCATGAGTACCACCCGAGTAAAATGTGTCAATATCGGTACTGGTGATAGGCCAGCCACACACAGAGCTCCTCCTCTACACAGAGCCTATACAAAGTTCACTGCTGCTGCGCCACACAACACAATCTTGCCGTCGTCACAGCCACTCTGTCCACAGCGATCTATTATCTATTGTCATATATTCTCAATAAAATAAAGTTTGCAATTCTCAGATTCAGATCAACACATTATTCTCACCATAGCTAAACACACATTTACTGGACATTCAAACGTAAGCACATATCACTGATTACAAACGGACATTTCTAGCTTCTTCTAGCTTGCTACAGTGGGGCTAACTAGCCAGTTAGCTAGCGACTACATGATATAAGCATGTACTTGTATTTCCTAACATTTCATACACACACTCTACTAGCATCATTAACATCCTAGCATTCTTATACATCCACTGTACTAATGCAATATCACTTTTGTGCAAATTTAGACGTTGTCACTCACCTGAAATCACAAGACATACAGTACATCCTGGTTAGCCAACTGTAACCTGGCGCGCTCTGTCTACTACTGTCTTCAAACCGTCAGTTCATTTAAAAAACGAATAAAACCAGAGTTACGATAACAACAGTGTCTTTTACTGCTACCACAGAGTGAATACGATTGTAAGAAAATTGTTGGTTACTCTACCGATAAAAAGCTATTCCAAAAGCAAAAGTAGACATGTCATACAACATGAGAAAGCATATACTCTCACCTACTGAATAAATGAATTGTCAATCAAGCCAGACTGTACTAAAAAGGGCGACAACGCCGTAAATGACACGTGTGGTATTAGGCACAGCTATTTTGGTAGGTACCCAAGCATGACAAATGCGGGTACATTTCACAAACAGATTGTCCAAGACAATATATGACCACTCGGTCTCAAAAGGGACTTCTCCACGCATAAAACCAACAGTAAGGTTGTGTATTTATTCAATATTAGTCCCAGATATTGACTGTAGAATGACATGGTATCATTTTTTAAAACTTTGTCTCGTTTATTTTGTTATTCCGTGAGCAGTGTTTTCACTGCTGTATTGGCATATTTTAGGGCTATTGTCGGGTTGTTGCTATGACGGAATACGATTTTTGAGTGGTGAAAGAATATTTTTATGAATGCCCAGATAGACAATATTGTCCATTATGTCATGGGTGGGCGGTGTAGTTGCAGATGAGACTGCAGGGAGGGGGTGTGTGTTAAATGGACAACCAGAGCGACAATGGTGGCGCGGAGAAATTCCGTATTTGGCATAGTTGTCATGTATCGTCTACTAATGAAACTAAAACAAAGCGTTTCTGTTTTTAACTCATACTTTGGTTGCAGTAGCACTGAATGTCTGAGTTCAGTAATCTCGGCAACGCCAGCGTGCCGACCACTAGGGGCTTTGCTAAAACGTTAAAATAACAACGTCCGGTTATGCCCCATCCACTTCCGGTTTAAGCCCCCGCCCATTCTGAGTACGGATACGGATACAGATAATTTTGTTGGTTGAACAGATACAGATACAGATAATGGTGTACTCGCTCATCCCTAGTCGAGTTCACCAGATAAATAAGTTGTGATCACGAGAAAACAAACTTCCCTTATGTCGAGATCACCAGATAAATAAATCGCGATCACGAGAAAACAAACTTCCCTTATGTCAAGATCACCAGGTAAATAAATTGTGATCACCAGAAACTACCTTTATGTCGAGATCACCAGGTAAATAAATCGTGATCACGAGAAAAACTACCCTTATGTCGAGATCACCAGATAAATAAGTCGCGATCACGAGAAAACAAACTTCCCTTATGTCGAGATCACCAGGTAAATAAATTTTGATCACGAGAAAAACTACCCTTATGTCGAGATCACCAGATAAATAAGTCGCGATCACGAGAAAACAAACTTCCCTTATGTCGAGATCACCAGGTAAATAAATTGTGATCACGAGAAACTACCTTTATGTCGAGATCACCAGGTAAATAAATTGTGATCACGAGAAAAACTACCCTTATGTCGAGATCACCAGATAAATAAGTTGTGATCACGAGAATACAAACTTCCCTTATGTCGCGATCACGAGAAAACAAACTTCCCTTATGTCGAGATCACCAGGTAAATAAATTGTGATCACGAGAAACTACCTTTATGTCGAGATCACCAGGTAAATAAATTGTGATCACGAGAAAAACTACCCTTATGTCGAGATCACCAGATAAATAAGTTGTGATCACGAGAATACAAACTTCCCTTATGTCGCGATCACGAGAAAACAAACTTCCCTTATGTCGAGATCACCAGGTAAATAAATTGTGATCACGAGAAACTACCTTTATGTCGAGATCACCAGGTAAATAAGTTGTGATCACGAGAAAACAAACTTCCCTTATGTCAAGATCACCAGATAAATAAGTCGTGATCACAAGAAAACAAACTTCTCTTATGTCGAGGTCAGAGAAAACAAACTTCCCTTATGTCGAGATCACCAGATAAATAAGTCGTGATCACGAGAAAAACTTCCCTTAAGTCGCGAGCACAAGGTCAAGATCGGAAAGTCGTTATCTTGTGATTATTTATATATATATTCTATGGCTTCCATGATTTCTGTAGTTTTGTATTCATATAGATTTTTAAAAATAAATAACACACGGTTTTTTTTTTTTTTTTTTTTAATCCTTTTTTGACCAATATAAACATCTTGCAGTTTTGGTGAGAGAGCATGCAAGAACCTGTTTGCAGTAGGGTGTTCTGCCGCAATCAGAGAGGGTGGATGAGAGCGATTCATTAAAGTGTGTTTGCTAAAAATCTATGTGATTGACCCAGATTTCTACTGCCATTAGTTTCATTTCTTCAAACATCTCTCGTTCGCTTTGTTGCAGTCACCCATATCCTGTGCTTTCTAGTTAGTTTCCTAGTGTGTGTCATTGTTTTCTTTTCTATTTTTTCTTTTTCGACATTTCTTCTCGATTTTGTATTCACTCAGTTTGAGATTCCTTTGACTCAGCAGTTAATTGTAGGGCTATGCGGATCACCTGATCAGTGTCTTGGAGACTGATTTTTAATTAGTCATTGAGAGCAGCTGTTGTGCATTCTTTTCTTGTCCAATCAGGGTGTGACAACGCCCTTCCAGTTGGGATTAAAAGTGGCAGAAAATGGGCTGCAGTCATTCTTGATCCTACTCTCTTGCTATGCTCCATGTTAGAGCTCCTTGCTGCTTGAAGGTCTACCAGTCTGTGGAGCTTTTATTTGAGGTTTTTCTTTACTTTAGTAGTCATATCAATGGAGAAGCAGCATCAGTAGTAGTAATTGTATTGAGAGGCCTAGCTATTTTCTGGGTGTTGTATTAAAAAAAATAAAATGAATACAACCCTATGCCAGCTGGAGCCTTATGCAGGGCTACCTGTGCTTGAGTGGCTAGTAGAGCTAGCTATATGGTTATCCATTACAAATTCATATGCCTTTCCTAAATGTTTACCTAGCCCTGCAGGCAATTTCTTATTTTATTGGATTAAAGTTTCACAACTGTAGACAAGTCCTTTTGTCATTTGCTGTTGAATAATGAAATGATTTTATAATGGGGTGGGAAAAGGAGAAACTACGAAGATTCTAAACTGGAGAGGCATTTGTTAATTGCACATTGAAGAGGGACTTGATCACTATTTTAGAGGCATTTAATACAATGTCATCCTTTTTTAACCATTTTAGCAAGCCTTTCTTTACAAGTAACATCAATGTCCTTTGGACAAGCCTATTGCAGCCTTCTAGTTGCATGTCTAATAGCTGTTCATAACTGCTATGTCTCGCATGCTGCATTACTTTTCATGCAAATGGCACCCTAAAAATTACAATTTTATAAAAAATAAGGTTATAAATCAAAATGAACTGATTGCAGCAGGATTATGTTCTGTGAAATTCATATGACAAGCACTTCCCACAGTCCGGTTTCCTGCTGGCCTGTTGGTAAGCAGCCATGAAGGACAGCATGACTTCCTTCTTAGGGGAGCTGAATTTCTTGATCTACTCTTGCGCACTGACTGTCAAATGCACTTGAAGGTCACATTGAGGGGTTGGGGGTACAAATGGTCGCCTAAGCAACACTGGTTGCTGTTGGCTAATGGTGTTATGAAGAGGTCATTAAGTGTGGGTTTTTTTTTTTAAATCAGGAATTGCAAGACCAGTGCTGCTGGAGAACACCTAACTACAACTAAGGGATGAATAATATGATCCACTGCAATGAATACTAAATATTAGAATATAAAATTTGAACTACAAGGTGCGTAATGTGAATACATCTTCACTCTTGTTGCTTTGGTATTCCATGGAAGTATGGAACCATGAACATGTTAAGTGTCTGTGGCAAACAAGCCTGCCACAGGCCACCGAAGTGGCTTTCCTAGGGGCCCTCCAGCACAGAGACACAGGGAGATGATGTTCCAGCAGTCCACATTTATTTTCAAGGGTGGCAAGATGTTACAGCCAAGGACCAGATGTAAAACTGTCATGACCGAGGCTTCCCTTGCCTCACTACGCACAGGTGCAGCCACCCCTGTTCCTGGGCCCAATCAGCCTGGCCAATTATCCAATTCCTAACCAATTGGATAACTAGCCAGGTCTAATTAGCTTGACCCTGGACAGGTGTGGCTGCTTAAACCAGCCATCCCCACAACAGTGTCATTTGTGATCGCTTTCATTTTCTTCATAACACTGAATAAGAATCAGATTTGATTTTTAAACTTGTCATCTTTTCTTTCCCTGTCACCCCACCAAACATCTCAATATTCAATTAATCTTCATTTACTTACTGTAAGAATTTAGCAAGCATTTATTTTACTATGCCTGAACTGCATTATTTTCAGTGACAGAAGCTCATTGTGATTCACGTAAAAAGCAATATGTAACAGCTGAGGATGTATCACATTGGTTAACTTGAATTGACCCTAATTATCTTGTTTGATCATTACACCATCAGAATCTTCTGTTTCCTCCATAGTTTAAAGAAGGAAGATTATCAGTCAATAGTATGAAACTGACAAGAAATTACCACTTAATGGTGGTTTGTACAGTCTTAAATCATTAGACAGGCAGTGCAAGAAATCAAAGGAAGCCACTGAAAAGCTGTTGAAATTTTTCACTTGTATTTGCATAATTTAATGTATTTACATACATTACACAAATGGACTTTCCAGACTGGACACCCAAGGTGATGGAATGATTTAGCTATACTGTTGGCTTTCAGTGGTGTCCAAAGCAGTATAACTCGTTCCTTGTGCATTTTATACTTGGGGGGGAAGTACTTAGTCTGGTTGTGAATTAACATGTTTCTCTCAGTTGGTGATACTAAGATTGGGGATGGGCACTTTAGTCTTTCACAAGACTCCAGGAGTGCTGGCACAATTAGTAAATTGATTTTTTAAATTTTTTTTTTTTTTTTTTTTTTTGTACAAAATGTATTCTACTTGGCGGCAGCAGATCATGAACTGTACTGATCCATGGTAGCTGCTTTAAGAGCAACGTGTAGCAAATGTAGGTATTGGTTTCTTTTTCAACATGTTTGGCACACTTGCCACCTTATTAATATTTAATTTATGAAAATGATTGAATGCCTCACATTTGTGACTAAACAGTGTGGATATTGGGGTGGGGTGGGAGTACCAAGGCAAATGGGGGATTATAAGAATGAGTCCATTATAGGAATAAGTGAAGTCTTCCAACAGCTTGTCTGTCAATTTTAGCCCAGCTGGGACTTAGAATTACTAGGGTAGAAATTCCTGTGGTGAGTGAGGTCAAATGTAAATGCCTGAGGGGAGTACTGGACCTGTGCCTACTAGCAATGAGTCAAGTAAGCCTACAGAACTCACGGCACATCCCAACAGTACCCCTGCTGCATTCCATGTGCACCAAACCCAGGAGTCTAACTCTTGTACACAATGGTAAAAGGCTGTCAGCAGAGTTTGAAAAATGCTTCAGAAATGAAAATCAGAAAAGGCACATTTTCTGAGCTGCACTTTCTGGTGAACAGTTGGTAGATGTTGGTATCTCTCACTAGACTAGACAGCCCCATCAGAACTGAAGTATACACCCCCCCCCCCCCCCCCCCCCCCTTCTAATTAACACATCAATTCAGAACTAAATGAGCAAGCAGCTGTTAACAAGATCTTTCTGAGCAGGGAGACTGGCTGAAGGATGGATGCTGAGGAACAAAATCCCTTTATAGTGATTTTGGTTTTGTTTGCATTTAATTATTTCACTCACCTAAAGAATGATTTCAATTAAACAGAGCTGACAGTTTTAAATGCTAATATCAGTCTTCAAATATGCATTTCCAGCACAATTATAGATCTGATTTCGCCAAAAAAAATGTATACCAACCGTACATACTAATTTTTATAAAGAATATAAATCTTTTAAATAACTTTTCACAATGAGGTATGGAGTCATGCTTATTTTATGACTTGCATGCATTTAATCACAGAATTAATTGTAATTGTTTATTGAACATCAGATCACAATTTATTTTCTGTTGAATGTAAAGTAAGAACCACCAATCCCGATTTCCCTTTTTTGGATTACCTTTGTCATGAATACAATTTACAACTCCTTAACAAACCCCGGTTTATGGCCTGTTCATGTGTCCGTTTTGAGGGAAGGAAAGCATATGTGGGGGTTTATAATGGTAAGGGAACTGGGCTTGTTACTCAAAGGTTGTGGATTCAATTCCCAGACACTACCACTGTCCCTGAACAAGGTACTCCATCTGAATTATTAGTAAAATATCCAGCTGTATATGGATTGTTTGTATTTATTTATTTTTAATTTTTTTATTTATTTAAGTAAATCAAAGTCGCTCTGGATAAGTCTCTGCCAAATGATGAAATGCTTTTGTTAGAGGGACCCCACTGCTTGGGTGTGAGATTCAGGTCCCTGCCAAACATTTGGGTTACTGATATACTCCCAAACTGCCAAATAAGAGGAAGGGGCAGAATGGTAAAATTCCACCACTGAAATGTTTGCCACAAGCAGTGTGCTGGAAGGTTGCCATGTATTTAATTGGGATAAATAATAAAGAAATGCATTTGCTATCATTTTTGATGGTGAATAATGCAAGGATGCCAGAGGGGGAAATGAGTGATGCTCTGTACTGAGCACAATGCTGATATGATATGGGACAAAAGAGCAGCCCAACGTACTTTAACTATATATATATATGTTAGTTATATATTAGTTATAGTTAAAGTAATATATATAATGCTTGCACTGGATGTAATGTTTAGCTAGCTTCCTGATTCAATGTGATTGAAAGTTAGATGGCTAAACTAGTAATAAATTACATTGCTGTTGCCCACACACACAAAAAAGCAAAAACTTGCTTGCATATCTTTCAGGTTTAAAATGTAGATGGAGTGAATTCAACTACCTTTTTGTTTTGACTTGGACAGATTCCCTTAAGAACCCAGTCCAGGCCACTGTCATTGTGCCATTCTCTTTCCATTATTTTCTATTGAAATTGTACAATTATATTGAGACATGTTTACTCATGTAGCTTATACAAATTAAATATGCATAATGAGCAAAACTGCATACAGTGCATAAGAGTAAAATTCTCTTTTGTATCCATGTTGCTTCATAGTGCCTCTGCATTAATATTACACTTCAGAAGGATTTTCCATGAATGGAAACATTAGCCATTCAGCAGTGATTCAGTGTTGAAAAACATAAGGCAAACTTCAGAGTCAAAAAGACCATGACACATCTACCTGGGCAGTGAATGAGATCCATAGTTCCAGAATGCTTCAAAAGGGATAATGAAAGCAATGGTGTTGCCAGGTAACTTTTCTTTCAGAAGTTTTTCAAGTATATTTAATCAGTACACATGTTTACATAGTTCTCAGCTCCAACTATCACGAACAGGTTTCTGAAATCTCTAAAACAATTCCCCCCCCCCCCCCCTCAAAAAAATCAGGTTTAATAACCCTTTATTACCCATATGTTATATTGAAGAACTGCCTCCAGGGTTCTGAAATATTTAGGTTGGGCCCACGGTGACCATCCAGCCATTTACTACGTATCTTTCCACCAGAACCACAGTTTACAGCCTCAATTAACAAGAGGCTAGTGTAGATTCTTGCCCCCCTGATCTCTGGAGCATAACTCTGATAAGGCCTCGCCATCACCTTAATTTTCCTTTCTACAGTACATTGGAGAGTTGGTGGAAGTGAGGTCACTGAGATCTGGCCTTCCGTTGCACTAAGCAAGACGGATCCCATTGCAAATGGATAAAACAAAAACTACTTTGACTACAAATATGTACGTCCTGCCTCTATGAATTATTGAAAGACCACTTGGGTTCTTCATGCGTAACGGCAACAGAAAATGCAAATAAGACTCTTGTCACCGTTCCAACTTTGGATGGGGAAAAAATGAGCTACTCAGCTAAACGTGAAACTGCTGGCAGTTGGAGGACAAGGCCAGAAGCCTTCTGCTAATGTGTAGCATATGGATCTGTCTGTATGTGAAAGCACAAATGTAGCAGCACCGCTGAATTAACTTTATGCTGAACCATGCATCACAGGCAACACGAGGTCGCACAGATTCATAGCCACAAGGATCTGCACCCCAAGGCAAACCCTACTGCCATTCTGGAGAGCTTCTGCATCACTTACACATTTGAAAATTGTTAAAGTAGTTGTGTCAGTGGAGAATACTCCATACCAATAACGAAAATAATTTGGCACTTCATGGTTTCCAGAAAGAATATCTATGACCACAGACTGTTCTCAAACTGTTACTTCTGTTGACTGTGACCTGAAAATGCACAAAATTCAGCTACACAACCTTCTCAAAATAAAAGGCCAAAGTGGGCTATTGCTGCATCAATCTATTATTATTATTATTATTATTATTATTTATTATTATTAATAATAATAATATTTATTTTTATGAAGAAAATGGTAGTAGTAACAATGTTTTCCTGTACATTCTATAATTTCAAATCCTCCATCACCCATAATATTGCATCCCTCCTCATTGGTCTGTCCTGTACACATACTGCAACTTCATCTAATTTAGTCAATAGCACCATCTGTTCATTAATGCACACAAAGCACTGTGGGGAAACACTGGCCTGGATTTCAACAAAATGTGTCCTCAATTAAGGATTGGACAAGAACTGAGTCCAAATCATCTTTTTGTTTTCCCTTCATAATCAGTATTTCTGTTTTTGCATTGATTATGGAGTTTCAGAATTCAAAAGATAATGTAGCAGAGAGCAAGTAAGCTCTCTTACCTGCTAGTGTGCAATGAAATCCAACTTTTATTCTTTTTTTAATTATTTTTTTTATGATGAACAGATCATCTTCGGGTGTTTCACACCAACATGCCCAAAAAAATTTTAATTAAACAAAACAATTGCATTTTCTGGGTGAGAAATGAATACTAAAGCATGCAACCAACAGTTCTCTCTTCCTATTGTTAATAATAAATACATTCTTAAACAGGTCTACATATCAAACTGACAAACATGAATCCAGATGATAAATGATTGGGGCCAGAATGAACACAAACATTATTCCAAAACAATGCAACCTCATGTTACACTTGACCCAGTTAGTTTTTTTTTTTTTTTTTTTAATCCCCTTATCATATTCAAATTGCTACATCATGTATCACCTGTATTTTGTTTTTTTGTTTTGTTTTTTTAAAATAGATTCCATAATGTGTAAGGTGCATTATTTCCTGACATGCTGCATGTGCTGATAAAGACGTATCGTGCACGGTGCACTCCAGAGCTGTCATTGGCTGAGTGCTGCTGTACCCCATGCAGGACAGCGATATGCTGGAGTGCATTTGATGATGCTGTGCACTTGTGAGGGACTGACAAACACGATGTGTGTTCAGCGCATCATCGATACGCTCGGCTGTACATCCTGGTTTGAAATGGCAAGCATTGAAGTGCACCTGCTTTGTTAGCATTTGCAAACAGTGTGATTATAGAACTGGGCCAGCCCTGGCTAGAAGCGATAAGCGGCAACTTGGGGACCTGTAGTCACTTAGGGGGCCCACGAAGGTCCTGAAATCCCATTAAAAAAAATGATTTCACTTATTTTTCAAAGGATGTTTTGTGGTGGGGAAAAATTGCTTTAAACATCCTCCTCCAACCCATTTTCGATGGATATCCCCACGCGCGCGCACACACGCGCACGTGCAAACAAATGCACGTGCATCAATAGTACTAGTGGCTCATTCTCTTGAACCGCTTATTTAACCTGTGAAATTTTCAGTCTGGTACTATGATACAGCGTTTTAAAGTGTTAAAACATGGTAATGTATCTAAACTATTTTACGATGCCAACGTTTTTGCAACAATTATTTTTTAACATGGGGTGGCAAAACGAGCTTTGGTGTCCTCACCTTTTGCGTTTTGGAAATCCACAGGCAACATGTGTCGATATAAGTCGATATGCTTATCACAGCAAGAATCCAGCAAACAAAATCCATAGTAATTTTTAGTCCCAAAACAGAACCTTCAAGAGAATGTGACCCATTGTTTAATTTGACAAAAATTCTCTGGAGGAATTATCAGTTTCACTGTTGCATACATGCCAAAAATCTTGTGTACTACAGAATGTTGTTATTTCTGGTTTAAGAGATTCTCTGGAACAAAACGAGCCTTCTCTGTAAGCTGTCTCTCTGACCAGTACAGGCCAAGCAGTCCCTCACTATAGCCAATGAGATCTGCAACTACTCAACATGGACAATGTCTGCCCAGTACACTGCCGGCCAGCGGCAAGCAATTAGTGAATATTGAGTATTTTAGATACACCGTTAGAAATGTAGTTTCATTATTACGCTTGCATAAAAGAACACGTTTTCTCCTGCATAAAAAAAAAAAACATATTTTTTCCGGTGTGGATAGTACATCATACTATCCACACTGGAAACATTATGCATGAGTCTCAACGTTCTAGAGACTTCATGCCTTCAAACGTTGTTTTACAACAAAATTATTTTGCAATTAGTATGTTAATAACTAATGTATATTTTCTACAATCTTCCAGAAGTTGGAAAGGCAAGAAGGGGGAGGGGGAGGCTGACAGACAGCAGGAAAGCAAGCCACTACTACTTCCATGAGCATATAGTATAACGTGCACTATATCACCGAAGGTATCTGTACACCGCTTGGTTCCAGTGAAGGCACATTTTAATGCTACAGTATTCAGTTAGATTATAGAGAATTCTGTGCCTCCCAAACAGTTTGGGGAAGGCCCTTTCCTCTTTCAGTATGGAAATGCCCCCAGGCACACAGCAAAGTCCATATAGAAATGTTTTTTTTTTTTTTGTTTTGTTTTTGTTTTTTTTAGATCAGTGTGGAAGAACTTGACTGGCCTGCACAGGGCCTTGACCTCAAACTCATCCAACACCTCTGGGATCGTTTGGATAGCCAACTGCAAGGCAGGCCTAAATGCCCAATCAGTGCCTGACCTCACTAATGCTGTTCTGACTGAAAGTAAGCAAAGCCCTCCAGCAATGTTCCCACGTATAGTATAAAGCCATCCCAGAAGAGTGCAGGCTGTTATAGCAGCAAAAGGTGGACCACCTCCATATCAATGCCTATAATTTTGGATGAGATGTTGGATGTCAGGTGCTAACATACTTTTGGCCATGTAGTGTACGAGGAACTATAACTGAGCTAGCAGTCCTGTATATTGGCCATGTTGTGTATAATGAATTTTACACCTCTAATGACACATCATTTGGTTAGCAAGTGTTCGTTTGGAGTCTCCAAAAGTCTTTTTTGGAAACTTGCCTAGATATAGCTCTGGAAAACAAAACAACACAGAATGCTTTGTTTTGGTGGTGTTATCAACCTTAAACCAAGATTTTGTCCATCTTTGTAGCTGTGTCTGGATTGTACTTCTAAGCCCATCAGGCACAGCCTCATCGCATTTGTATCCACTCTAATAAAAATGAGTTGATGTTCACTTCCACTGTTTGAGCTTCTTTTACTTTATTTCAGAAATATTTAGAGTAATTATGAATTTAATAAGAAACCAGGGTTATGTCTAGTTAAAAGGGTTCAAGAATAGTAACCATTTTATTTTGAAAAATTTGTTTTTCAAGCTTGTTTTTATTATTAAGAGGTTTATTTAAAAATGAGGTGCTGATGTGGACAGTATAACAGAGGAAAGTAATATTTTCAATCCCCTTTCAAAAGTGTAATACCTTGTTGAATATGGTCGTTTTTCAGTGACTGCAACAAGATCTAGTGCTATATCTTGTAAGATTGTATAGTGGTGTTTTCAGGTGTAAACATCATTGACACATGAAACTGACAAATTGTAACGATCTAAAATTTGGCTACGTTTCAGCTTAAAACACTTGACACTCGGCCTACCAAAATTGAGAGGTTTGTTAGACTGTGAGGGCGAGTGTTGCAATACCATTTGTTAAATCCCTTCCTGTTCGCAGTAGCCTTGGTACATTAGTTCAGGTACAGCTCAGCAATGCATGATTTGGTTCTGAAAGATTGTTCATTGAAGTTTCTTGTCTCATTCTGCCTTCTAGTCTGTACTGATATTTTAAAACTGTGCTGTGTACTGTATCTTGATCTGTCACTCTTGTGCCAGTTCAATAAAATCAGTACTTGTCGTTTAGGCATCAAATGCATAATGGAATATTGTAATTTGCAAAATGGCTTTTAAGAGACCATGAAAATATGCTAGGCCAACTTTTGACAACTATCATTGGGAAAATCATGAAAATACAAGTGTGTCTAACTTATTCCAGAAGTTAATAAGTTGGACTCCACCACATATTGGTGATGTTGAGGGCATACTTGTTCCCCTCAGGATTGAAGCGTAATATTGGATTTTATCATAGGGATGATAGAACTACAATTCCATACCTTCCACAGGAAACTCTTCTACCACATTACAAGTAATGTAGCTAAATGTCCCAGCCACAATGTTCTGCACTAATTCAATACCGAGTGACAGAAATTCACAACTAGCAATAAAATAATTTTGAAAGGCCAACAACTCCGGTTGATCTTACTTGCCTCTTTCCTCGCTCACCCGACTCCCTGGTCTTCCTCTCGTGCGCAACACGTAAGCCGGGAACAGTTTGCAAGGTGTGCTCAACCGAGAAACAAGCTCGCATATGGGCCTACCCTCGGCGTTCAGCCACAGAGGAGCACAGACAAGATGCCTGGATGCTATGCGATCCAGCAAGTACCACAAAGAATTGTATGCAACTGCGCTAATGGTTAGTTCACTGAATGGTTATTGTAAACGTTCCATATTTTACATTTCTTTTAAGGTTTGCTACACGTCATCCACTGTGCTGCATTTTAATATACACCATGCACAGAAAAAAGAGCTCATGGCACGGCATGCTTCTCGATACAAACACACTGACTGCATGGTTATCCTCTATCTTTGTAGTACGCGTCATGCACCATTTTCATAACTAGCTCCAGCTAGTTTCAGAACCTCCCTCCACCTTAATTTATTTGTTCTTTACTAACTTTACTTTGCTGCTTTGCCCTATTAGGATCTTTGTGTGCAAAACTTTATTTTCCTAGGTTGTCCGTATTCATATCAATTGTGTTGAATTGAGACAACCAATGCTAATAAAGAACTCCCAAAGTGCCTTCACCTCTTGGCTGAATAATATTGTGATTTTAATATTAACTAATGTGTATTAATTAATAGAAGTTGACTATAGTTGGTATATTTCCTTAATGAGACTAATGTATTGTAGAAGGATGGTATCACTATATCCCCTATATGTAAATGTGACTTGTGGAAAAAGTATATTCCCTACACTATCAGCTGTCTCGAGCGTGCATGAAGTTATTGATCTCTGAGGCCCTACAAATGCAGTGAAAAGGGTTTTTTTCCATTATCACCAAAATATCTGCATTTTCTATGGTAACCATGATGATGGCTTGACAAACATTTTCTGTGGCATAATGCATGTGGAATGTCATCACATTTACAATAGGCTATAATGCAAAATTATAAAACCAATTTGCTTTTAAAAAAATATTTCCTTTGGAAGTTATAGAAGCATTTATTCTATATATATATTATTAAGCTCACATCACAATCCATCAAATCACAAGCATGGCTTTCAGTGAAAGGAGCCCCAGATTGCTTATCCATCTCTCTGCCATCCTCTCTTCAATATGGGTCGTCTCATGACCTGGAGACTTTTGCTGTTTGCCATCTGCTGTTCAAAAATTTACAAAGTCTGTCCGAAACTCTGGCCTTTTTATCGAACTATTCTTATGCTTGGTGTAATTTCCAGAGTCCTTTCTTCACTCCGGTGGTACTGTTGTGGTCTAAGCACTCCTCTCCACTGCATTAACATGGTCTTATTGCCATGAAACAACTGTGAAAGACAATGTGAGATGTTTTCTCTGGGATTTTGGGGTGAAGTTTTGCATACGGCTGTCACTATGAAAGTAATGTCTCCCCCCCTCAAAGTAATACATTGTGTATAATAGCCCTGAAAAGAGATGCAAAAGCGATATTCAACTTTAAACATGGCAAACTCTGCTAAATCATGGTATATTCAAAATAAATTCACAAGTTGTAAAACAGTTGTTTGGAATGGGAGGTTCAATTTCTCAGTCATGATTCATTAGGCGAGACACTTAAAAATGACCGTAACTCGAATATTTACCTCCATTCTTCCACTCAATGTCATGCTATAAATGAAAAAGGGTAATGTCATAATCCTACCCTGTGAATTGCATTTGTGACACAAGAAATCCTATGATGCACTGAATCATACAACCGATACAGTAATTTAATATTCATCAAAACCAGTCACCTTATAAACAAAAGACAAGCAAATGTGAGAGATTGGCAGTGTCATGGGATTCATGCAAGCTTATTAAAGAGGTCTCCACCAGAGCAAGTCAGATTATGACTACCGAACCAAAATAGAAAGCAATTTAGGTAAGCCTGTTCAATGAGAGATGCTTTCAAATAAGATTTTGAAAGTGGGGCAGATTTGGCATGACTGACTGGTCTGTGACATTCTGGGGTTTCAGAGCAGACCCAGAGAGATTTATGAGCCTAGGAAGACAACCAAAACATCTATGGAAACCAGGAAAAAAAGCTTGCTTATTCTTTATAAAGGAGAAAGTTTGTCAAAGGCTGACAATGTGTACCCTGCACCTTTTGAAGAGTTACTAGAAGCGGTTAAACGGGTAGGACTCCTTAAATAGTGGACGAAAGATGCTTCTCTGCAGTGTCTCTCTTTTTGTAATATTGGCGGTTTTACAGACACAACTGCCAATATTACTGGCAAAGCACAACTGTCGAACAGTTACTCTTATAAATGTGTTTGTTTTTTTTTGTTTTTTTGAATGTGCATAATGAATGATGTAAGCAAAGATGAGACCTAAGATGTTCATAAACATTATTGCTGCCTACCTTAGTAATAGAACTGTTACGCTGATTATTTAGCTAATAGTTATGTTATATCACCGACATATCATAAGTGATATATCACTTTCCTTAACCCTCCTGTTCTGTTCATTTTTTAGGTGTTCCCGGGTGATATAAACATACAGGGGGGGTTTGCAAATACATGAAATGAACCATTTTCATTTAGAATGTTGATTACACTAATTAATATTTTTCCTAGATTTTCAAACTTTAAAAAGGGTCAATTTGACCCGCAACATAACAGGAGGGTTAAAACAAACAAATCATGTATAGTGGCTTTTAATCATTATAATGCAAGATTATTGCAATTATATTATGAATTCTGTACAGATAATTATGTAGAACATTTATAATGTATTTCACTTGTGGGAATTATAATGCACTATGACCCTTGACACAATATTCATTAGGGGGCTAATAGAGGTATTATATTTAGTTTACCTTAAAAAATAAGAATTATTTCTAGAGGTAATTGAGCCATGTCTGTTAATAATATAAAAGAACAAAAATTTGTATTACCTAGGGAAAAACGTTGGACAGAGTTTTATTGCTGGTAGAAAGGCAACACTTTGGAAGTGGATGATGAATTATGTCTTGAAGGCCTTTAGTAGCACAAACAAACAGCAAACGTACACCAAAAATTCAATATTTAATTCTAACCGTTAACATTAACAAAAAAACTAACACCTACAAGATTCTATTGATTTCACATAATTACTTAAATGTTGGACAGGGGATTTAGCTCTGCACAAACTCCTTAAAGTGATAAATAACTGAGCTTTACTACATCAAGTCTGTCCCTGTCTCCCTTACGAAAGAGCTTTATTATGGCAAGTCTGTCCAGCCCCCCCCCCCCCTTCTCCCCCATACCACCAAGCTTTATTCGATCAAGTCTGCCCTGCCCCCCCCCTTATCACAGCGTTTTGTCATACAAAGTCTGCCCCCCCCACATTTAGCTGGGAATTAATACGACAGACCAGAATGCATCCTCAAAATTATGGCAAATGTAGCTAGTATGTGTTTCCGAACACCTTTTAATAACTAATTAAGTGGCTCATGTCATTCGCAATTATTTGCTTGCCTTCTGTGTGACAACGCAGCTGGTTTTCCATACATACCTGTTAAACACACGAGCCCTTGGAAAGCATGTTGACCTTGTGCTGGAAGTTAACACCTGCTTTTAAAACCAATGCATTTGCTTTTGCCAATGGCCACCAGCCTTGATTAATCTGCTGTAGTGGGTCCTATATGTAAATTTTCATTCTTTCCCGCCATATTTTTGAGGTCTAAAATGAGTGCCCTAAATTACATATGAATTAAACCAAAAAAGGATTTTTTTTTTTTTTAATGGATGTCACATTTGTAATTTTACCAGCGAGGGATGGCTTAGGACTTAGTGTTCTCAGGGATTCAGGCTAGTCATATCACAACTGTTAAACCCGCACAGCACATCTTGGATGAAGAACCAGGTTACACCTGAGCAATCTTAACCAGCCTAAATGGCTTCATTTTATGTACCAGCTAAACCAGTGTACAAAAACATTGTCATTGTAATGCTGTAACTTTGTCAGTAAACATATGGATAATTACCGTTTTGCACTCGAACTGAACTCTTTGAGGTGATTGCGTGCTTCAGAAAGTGATAATCTGGTGGAAATGGCTTATCTCCCAGACAAAAGACATGCTATGGAAATATGGTTTTGCTATAAATGTAAAAAAAAAAAAAAGAAGAAAAATTCCAAAATAACAGATGTCAAATGCACAGAGAGGACTAAATACATACAGGGGAAACATTTAAGTTACACTTAAACACAAACCTACACTTAACAAGGCTGTCCCTTGTGTTTACCTGCATGCTTTAAAAAAAGGTATGGAGGAATAAATGCTTATGAATGCTTTTTTTTTTTTTCTCTCCAGCTTTCACTGTGCAATCATGTTAGGCTAATAGTGCAATTTAACCCAGAAAGTGGTTCCAATGTTTAATAATGGGTCCATGAGTTTCTCAACCTTGTTTTCTGGGATGAATTCTATTTGTCCACCAGACATCTCTGCAGCTGCCACATTTGGATTAAAAGGTACTAAGTAAATTCTCCATGTACTTGGTTGTAATTAGCTGGAGGATTAAATTAAGACTAAGACTGATAATGAATGCAGGGGCTGCCTGAAGTAAAGGAATGTCTAAGCAGTACTAAAATATAAGCAAAGAAACTATTTAGATTTTTCAGAGCTATACAAGCACAAGTATTGTGTAATTTAAATTCTCTACACACATCTTTACACACAAAATGAATCTAATCTGTAAAATTAAACAAATCTGGATTTCCTTCACAAATAACCACTGACTACAGACTCTCAGTCCTTAAGAACATTAATGTCTGTACCTTGTGACCACTTGTAAGTGCACAGAATTCATACAACTTCACACAATAATATCCCACACTTGGGTTATTTTGCTTTTTCTCCTTTTTATGATCACAAACCTCTTGAAACTATTTCATTGCGAGTGACATGAATATGAACAAAGCAGGCCACTACACTATGCCCCAGGTACACTATCATTGATGCTATACATACTGCTGTTAGTTAGCCCCCATTACAAAAGTTCTGAGCATGATTAGCAAAGGCTAACTTTGCTCTTATGACAAATGTTAAACGCAGTAATGTATGTCTTTGTACAGTATGCATCCTGGCTAGACTTCATGCTTGCTCCTCTTCTGACCCTCTCCCCAGAGAATTTGCTTTAGCCATGCTGAGTTGACAACTAGTAAATTCTTTCAAAAACCGAAGGGGGGGAAATGTGTCACGATTATATTTACATTACTGCATAATGTTAGAGTTTACTACTGTGAAGAAGTAACAGTTAAAGCTGTTCAGGATGGGTCTGAATCCTTGCAGAAAAAGAAAATATTTATTTAAAATGTTGATAATCAAATGAGAATTTGCGTTATACCATTGGGAAGTATATACTGTCTTCTACACAATAAGCTATAAAACCAAAATGACCTGAATAGTTACACTGGTCTAAAGTGTTTAGTTGTAAATACCTACCCCTGCTTTCTTTTTGTTTATTTCTCAAATGGATTGTTCAAGACTATAAATAATTACTGAATCTTGAAACCGAAATCTTTATCACAGATATTGATAGTAGAATGACTTGGTAAGACCGGCAGTGAAACCTCTGCTGCACCTGGTTGCACTTTTAAATGAAGGAATACCTGGAAGTTGGGTTGGGCAAGAAACCATTTTGACAATTATCAATAGTTAGTTTTTTTTAAATCATGATTTTCTTTATTTTCTGTGATCTAATTTTGGAAGCTGCAAGACCTTGCAGCTGAGTGGATGTCATAAAAACACAAATAAGAGTAGTAGCCTAATCTGCATAATTTTTGGCTGGACCTCAACAGCGAGGCCAGCCCTACAAACACGAATGTCTGAGTGACTGACTGATTAAGTTACACCATTGGTTGGCCGGATCACGTGTGTCCAGCCATATACTAGGTTTTAACCTGGTCTTGTTTAAATAACTATCACATGACCTTTGAAGTTTGGATGTTTACTGCATCAGCTATGATTTAAAGGGGCAAAAAATAGAAGCCGATGCATCCCATTGCAGAAATAGCATATTAGCTTGCTTTCTTGAAGTTTGATTTTTTCATTTTGCATCGTAATATTTTCAGGTTGGAGTTTAATATATATATATTTTTTTTTTTTATGGTTCTTTAGTTCTGCTATCCAATTTTTGAATTTAATTTTTGACATTTTACACCATTTGGTGTTCATGTTCCTAATAAAAATAATGAAATGCACTGCTGCATTTTGATCCTTATTTTTCTGCAGTTACAGTATATTTCAGTTTACTACTTGTTTAATTTGTATTGGAAAACCAATTAAAAAATATCAAACCATCAATAATATGAAACTCTTGGCAATATTGCCTAGTGTTGTCATCCCCATAGTGTAGTGTGAACTAGTCTGCTGCCCACAATACCATCATTTCCATGATCTTTTCCATTCGTGTTAAAATAAAAACACAAGCACATAGAAAAATACATGCATCCCCACACCCTGTCCACAAAGGAAAGCCTTGTCCATCTGTTCAGCAGTTAATAAAAGGATGTTATTTCATTGATCCCCGAGTCCCTGTCGCGAGGCTGTATTTTAGAGTTCAGCTTAAAAGTTGCCAGAGGTCAAACTGTTCCCTCAAACACAAGTGTGCTGGATTGTCTTCCTTAATTAGAATTTTCAAACATGCAGTGTTGACACAGGACACGCTGGAGACATTGAAGCCCATTCAGAGGAGGGTTCTGGGGACACACTCCAGTGGGGGAGCTGTCATCTGCCAAGAGCCGCTTGATTGCTTGTGAGTTTTGGGAGTCGCCGTGGGAACAAGCGGATTAGTGGATCCTGAAAAGCGTCAAGCAAAAAGGGCTGGGATCCCTGCCCTTTACCCTCCTCAGTCTGGATCTGTCACTGCCATCACAGTAAGTGACAATGGAGAGATTCCTGTTACAGGGGTGGAACACAGCAGATGAATCCCATATATACTACAGGGACAGGCAGGAATGGTTTTACCGGTGTTAAGATATGACAGTTGATCACTCTCAGAAGACTTTTTTTTTTTTCTTCATCTGACTTGGGGCTTCTCAAAGGGAGCATCTTGTATTTTGTAAGTGGTTTCTGTGTGAGAATATGCCATTCTTGACACAGCAGGTGAATAGCTTTATATCTCAGCTTGAATGACTGAGTCTAAGTTCAGAGAATTTAACAATACCCACAATACTGACGATGGCATCAAAAAATATTTTTTGCGGCACCCTACAGAGAGCACTTTAGAGGGGAAAAATATAGCACCCTCAATAAGCACAGCTTCATGAAAACGGCAGTACTCTAACACACCTACTTCACTCATTCTTTGCACCGATACTTGCCTGCATTGCTGATTTTAGAAATGTGGCATACAGTTTGAAAGGGCAATTGATTTGAGATTGTAAAATAAAGAACTGGAGCAAATAACGTGAAGGCAGGAAATATGGTGTAGCTTTGGAGTGCATGCTTGTGTAAGGCATGTGACACAAGCTGTAGTAAGTGGATCTCAGTCATTTGAAAGACCAGTTTTGACATTGTGTTTCTGTAAATGTACATTTTCTAGACTAAGTGGTTTGAAGAATAGAAAATTCTATTAAATAAATAATTCTCATCCTAAAAAATAAAGGTAACTAGAACTATCACACATCAACCAAACGAACAATTACAATTTCCCTTTGACATACAAGCCCCTCTTGAACTTCCAAAAAAAGGGACATTCATCCACTGCACACTAGTTCATCCAGTCACATTGATCTTGGCACTTCCACTGTCTTTGGACAAAGGATTGGTGACCATCAACTCTTTTGCCCTTGCTTGGGGCTAAAAGAGGCAGATCTCAGGACTATTTGCATGTTTCAATGTATAATATTTCCTATGGGATTATCAGGATTATACCCAAGGCTGGGGAAGAAGAAAAAAAAAAAAAAAAAACACTCAATCCCTTGTGACCTGATGTTGACAGATCAGGCCTCTAAGTTTGCAGGACTGCTATTGTGCACAATAAAGAAAAATAAAAGCCAGCAGTGTTACAGGGGTCTTGGAGGTGAAGGTAGCGGAGGTGGACGGACCTCAGAATCCCAAGTTCAGTGGGAAGGAGCGGACTGAAGAAATCGTTCACAGCTCAATGCCCCCTGCTCCCAAGACTCCGCAAAGAGAACTAAAAATAAACCATTTCTCTTCGGTCTCCCAGGACCAGCCTGCTGTCAGGAGGAGACCCATCTTCTCATTGCACTTGTTAGCTGACTGCAGGCAGGGAACGGAGGATACCTTTTTCATCTGAAAACGAGTGAATCTGTGTACACACACTTTAAAGAAATAGAAAAATATGAACAGAAGCTACATATAGGTTGGGTTTAGGAAACTAGGGATGTATGTATAAATATTAGTAAGTGGAAATGGGTCAATTTCCATTCAAACAACAATATTCTTAAATGAAATTCCACTTCATGAATGGTTTTCTTCCTTCAAGCAGTGCCCAATAAGTACAGATTGTAAGGCCACACAGAAAACTGCAAATGCATTTAAGGAATGTAATGACATCTTTCTGATAAACACACATACCCAGGAGTGCCCAGGGCTGATTAATAATGCTGTTAATAACATGGGACTAGTCATACAGTACTGGATATCTTGCACGGAGGCCTATAGACAAGTGGACAAGATCCATTTCTTATTCATCATTTGATAATTACAGTTGACCATTTCATTACATCTGCTTTGCCTAATATACACCGTAAGAGAAAATGGTTGGTGTGAAAGAAAACCAAGCATATCCAGCAAGAACTACTGCCATCACTTCCATACACCTTCATAAGCATGAAATTAATAATTCATGAGTCATTTTGAAAGCATTATGAGGGCTGATGTAGACTGAAAAAGTGCATGTTATGTAATACATGGTGACTAATAAAATTACCTCACTTGACGAAAGGTCATAGCCCTGACTTTAAAAATCAAGGTGTCGTTACAAGTGTTGGAATTTTGGAACTCATCATGCCGTTACTCCAATATGAAAGTCAATTTTGCTTTTTATTTATTTAAGTTTTTTTTGAATAACTAAGAACAAAAACACCAGCTGATTCCAGGCCCCCTTTTCCTGTGCACTTCACAAGCTGAAATGGGTTTCCTCATGGCAGAGGAAACCCATTTCCTTGGCTAATGCATAAATTAGATTTAAAAAGCTAACTAAAACCTTTGATCATATGCAAGACCTGCTTAAAATAAAAAGCATTTCACTCTTTCATACGCCATTACACCTTACAGACCATCATAGTGCTTTCTTCCGGGTATTTTTTGCCCATTTATGTCCAACAACATGCCTTTTAATGTATATTTACAATACTTCCTTGTATAAAGAGGGATCTGAAAAGGCATTTGGTAATTACTAAATATCCTAATGTTGTTGTTGCTTTAATAAAAAAAATAATAAATAAATAAAGATTTCTAAGGGTGCATTGGGTCTTCCTTTTAAGTTCTTTAATTGCATGCCAGGACCCAAATTAAATCAGCACAGGGCACTGATTATTTCAAAGGCGGGGGGGGGGAAAACCTTAAAGACAAATGAATTACAGCAGACACTTGAAAGAGGAAGTACTAGCTTTTTTTCCTCATTTGGAGCATTTTTAATGCTAAGCATTTGCATTTAATCAAACTACAAATTAAATGCGTACCATTTACAAATGTATTTATTTTATTGAAGTGGAAAGGGGGATTTGAGGTCTTTCAGTTTTAAATAGTTGTCCCCATTGTGCAAAGCACACTGTACAGTATATGAGGAGCCCAGCAGCTGAAGCATTCACTCATCCTCTCACTCGAAGGCCAGTGAACATTTTCACCCTCACTCTCCTCAGTACTACAGGAGAGCTGAATTGCAGGACACCTGCTACCCTGTTGGCTCCTGCTATGTAGTTATACACACCCTGCCCCTTGTGTGATGAAACCAACTCTCCGTCGTCGCCACCGTCTCCCAATCAGTCGGCCAATGAGACTGGTGTGCCCAGTGAATTTTCTGTATCCAAGGCCTATACCACAGTGGAGATGTCTGCAATTTGGCTGCAGCAGTCAATGGCTAAGGCTAGCCTTGCATCAGACTTCCATCAGGTGAACTGTGACTGCAGTGTCACAATGAGTGAATAAGGTCAAAGGTCAGCTTCCCCCCCCCCCCCCGGGATTATGTAACTTTATGCAACCACAAGATGCAGTGCCATGCCCCATAGCAATTTAAAGTTTGCTTTTATCTTTTCTTTTCACAAAATTAATGTATTCAAATACATACATTAATTATTCATGATTCAATAAAATGTTGGGTTACTATTGTAAACCCCGTTCTCTGAGTGAGTAGATGCGAAATTGCACATCATAAGGTAAGAGTTCTGCAGCCTTCATGGCCATGATGAATCGGCCCATATGAAAGAACTGCATGCTGAAGTATACCTAAAGAACACTCCAGCATACTTGAGAATACTTAAAGTGTAATTGAAGTTTATATAATTAAACTTCAAGTACGCCGAAATATAATGTTTTTCAAATGGGAGCCTGTGTGGGTTGTTTTTTATTTTTTTTTCTTTGTTTTTTTTTAACTGAAGATAGATGCTACATAAAATAGGGGCGGGGATAATAAAATGTTAAAATGGCATCAAGTTAGTAGTTCATGCTTTTAAACCTGGATCCTTGCAAAACATTTAATTAGCAAAGCAATTCAAATCAAAGCAGAGCCAATGAAAGCATTTCAGTCTACATTGTTGGTCTGCACCTAGTACATCTGTTCTTACAGCCTTGAATAGCATCCTTCCATTTCCAAACACTTCAAACACATTAACACCTCGATTAATTTTCATATTTATGCCATTTCAGACTGAGTGGGCTGGATTTATCTTAAGTTCCATTTAAGTTGCTCCTCAAGCATCTCGGCTCATGGAACAGTTTAAAAACGTGGCCTAAAGAGGAAAAATATGATCTTCATTGAATTGCATTTATTTTTCATTTCTGACATGATCGTTTCTTCACAGTCCTTATGTCTAAGGCATTTAGCAGGATTTACATAGTCCATTTATACAGCTCCATATCTGGGCAATTCATGTTTTTGTATCTAAGAAAACAGGACTGCCTGACCTGAGAATCGAACTTACAACCTTTGAGTGGTGACCCTCTTCAGCGTGCTTTATAATTGCGATAAAACATGTGGGTGTTGAGAGCTCTTGTTTCAAAATGATTTCTGTGGAAAGAAGTCATCACTTTAACACAGCATATACCCCAGAGGTCAGTGGCAAGTCAACCACTCACTTGCCAAGAATATGGGTCACTATACCATTTCCCATGTGCTGGGGTTCTGCAAGGTGTGATTCATGCATTAATCACAATATTATACAAACCCTTCAGAGCCCTTACCTAATAATCCTGCTCCCCTTACCCAGTTCAGTACTGCTGTACATTTTATTTTATGAACTCAATCATTTAGCATCAGTTTAAGCCCTTAAATGTGTGTTTAGGGGTGGAAACCCAATGATCACTGCGACACCTGTAATTCCTTACATGTGATTTCAAAATATACTAGTGTTAAGAACTTCAACCATTTGAGTGAAATCATTATTTGTTATGCTTGCCTTATTTATAAATAAGCTACTGATTTGTTGCTGAAAATCCTTCGCTTTCATAAATGACAATTTAAAATAAGAGCTAAAATGCTCCCGCCCTACATTTAATCTTCATTTAGAATACCCTCAAACAAATAAAGCCACATTTAAGGGTGGAGGTTGTTAAACATGTTTACAAATTTCAACATCTACAAATTTACATTCCGCAAGGTTTAGCGGTGTGAATTTAATTTTGCCCAGATTAGAGTACAGTAACTGCTGGATGACCTGGGCGTTTGTGCCGTGTGAGTGCTGTGCGGGGGCGGGCAGGCCTCGCCGCCGTTGTGCCAGGGTCGTTGAGTTGTAGGCCTACCCTGGAGGAAAACGGAGCAGACAGCAGGCCCCATGCCGTTGTGCTCCACCCCACATACATCAGCTCGCAGGGAGGGAAAGGCGGGATTGTCACAATTAAACAGAAGGTCATTTGTTTCAGGTACACTTGGGGTGTGGTTGCTGACTAAGAAAGCGCTTGCACTGGGCTCGGGAGAGGCCACAGAGGCATACTAATTCAGCTCATGGTTTCTGCTTATTAAAGCTGGAAGAGCGGAGATGAGTGAGGAGATCTTTTGTGGGGGAAAACAGAAGCCCTGCAAGAAATTTCAAATTAATTTCAGACTCTCCGCAGTATCGTTAAACGGCCTTCCCATTTCAGGTTCAACTTCCTGCCCTTCGGCCGTCCAGGTGTTATGGCAATGTAAGCTAATCATTTAATCCCCAGAGAATAAAACTAGTAAACCAATTTATTACATAATTGTGTGTTGCTCAGATATAGAGCTCTAGCTCTCGCAGGCATTACTGCTCCAGCGCACATACTTAAAATGGATGTTTTTTGCCATGTGCGTGTCTGATTCAGATAATGCTGCACTGATGTCTCTGTTGCATGATTAACTATCCAAAATTAAAGCTACTTACAGTACATTTCTCTTGTACACAGTTTTATTGTTGCTGAAAGTTTCTGTCAGGCTACAGTTGAAGTGGTGTCTCACAAGCTCAGTCATTATTATTATTATTAAATAATAATAAAAATGAAATAATTATAATGATAATTATAAAATAAGAAACGGCACGTTTGAAATTTTAGAGGGCCTAGCAAACCTTAAGGGGACCATTCTTAGGCACCCCAATGTGGAACAGATTTTTTTTCTCAACCAATGTGTCCACAGTCACACTTTACCTCTGCATGTTATTTAGCACTTTTTATGCATGGTATCCGGTCACTGCACTATTCACAATTAAATATGCACATTAGAACAGAATGAATGCATATGTCACACGGGATGTGTAAGGTTATTGCCCTAGTTCCATAATACTTTATGCGAACTGCACTAACAAGACCTAATGCTTCATGATGTATGTTATAAGAACATAACTATGAAATGTGTAAAAAAAATGTTTCAGCCACCACTCATGAATGGTAGCTTTCTTAACTTTGTGACAGCAAGATTCTCGATGCCTCACTAAAATGTCTGAATCTGTGTAACAAACTTATGCTGCATGCCAGTATTACCTTTTTTTTTCTTGATGTTCCATTTTATAGCCGTCCTTTTTTGCAAACACCAACAAAAACTCAAAAGTAGACCATCTTGGACAAGCAACACAGCTTGGAAAGTTCAGCTTGAAAGATCATTTCTGCTGCAGTACCTGCAAACCGCTGTCATGGGCAATGGCTTCTAGTGAGCAGCTGTCAGCAAGGAGAGAAAAGGTTGTCCACACCGGGGGGAACTTGTTTTCAGCGAAGAGGAAGAAAAAACGAATGTGGTATTCCTTACAGTAAGGTCAGCTTCCAGCTGCCTAGGAATATTAAAGTGGAGTTTAAATTACTTTACAGATTGCATGCTTTTATCTTTATCAATCATTTAAATATTTGCCAGATTTGGGGGTAAACTCCATTTAAATTTGCAGATTACTGAGCTAGGATATATTCATATCAAGGCTGAATATTCATTTCAACAAATTCAGAAGATGATTTTAGCCTGAATGCTTCCATTACCTCAAGGTACCGCATACATAAGCACTGTATAAACATCCCTTGATGACACAAAATATGGCAGCACTTTATACGTAGGAGGCTTTGTAGGGCATTTGGCATTATGGTAGTTTTGACTGCTTGAAAAGGACAGCTCATGCATTTGAATGGACTGGTCAGTTTTGTGGGCTGGTATTTCTGAAATGTAATCAAAGTTTACTGAAGCACAGAATTTATTAATAGAATTTTTTTTTTAATAGAATTTGTATTTTTAGCTAACAAATAAAGGAAAAATACACATTTCCTTCGTGTTTAAATTGAAATCCTTATGCTGTAATGTTGTATCTGTTCCCAGTCAAATAGACTATCATGTTCAGTCCTTTTATTGTGAGTCATATATCAGCCATGGTTGTGGGACTGATTTTATTTTCTAGTTTGCAATTGTTGAACTATAACAAATGACTCAATCAGCACAAAAATGAGGTTAAACTGAAAGGACAGATCACAACCCCTTTTTACAGTGTATTCAAGGTGGGATACTTTAAATTAGTCATCAGTAAACCTATGAATACATCCAATAAACACCTTTTATGTGCCGATAAATGTTTGTTTATTTATCTTGGGGGGTGGGGGTGAGGGGGCACTATTTAGGAAGTGCTTACAATGCAGCTATATAAAGCTTTAGCGCACACAGCTGGATGTATTGAGTGACATTCATTTCTTCATATCTGCTGAGCCATGTGTGGTAACATTGTTAAACAATGATTATATAAACAAGCATGGATATGTTGCGTAGCTGCATGTATGCATGTGCACTTAATGCGGATGCACTGCGTTCTGATCGAGAGCCTTTTCAATACGCAGTTTAGTGAATTTATATCAGAGGGGAGGGGAGCTGACAAAATGGCAAGACTACACAAGATACTTTTGATTTTACTTATGAAACTATAATTACTTTGACATTCAAAGTTTTTAAACCTGTTTGTCAAACATTTTATTAGATGAGTGAATTGTGGAAATGAAAGACACAGAGGAATACTGTATGTAATGGACTCATGAACAAAGTGTCCACAGCTTTCTAGGTAATTTCTTAAATGTGCCCTATGCCATTTTAATGGCATTTAATTTGCACATTTGCAAAAGTGTGCATACCTGCAGCTTGTCAATTATGTCAGGTGCAGTAACTCCATGATAATGTGGAGTAGTAATATGTTCTTCGTTCTTAGTATTTGAAATACTGTAATCAGTGGCATGCTAAATTGTAGTTCATTTTATTCTGTGACTCCTCCATTACTATGACAACTGATGAACACTCAGTCTCTATTTTACTATAATACTAGCTCTCTAGATTTCTATTTTATTTTCGATGGAAATGTTTTTTGTAAAAATGGAAGATTTAGTTCTCATCTCTCATTTCCCCATACTGTCTCCTTTTATTCCCCTTCCCAAAGGCAGGAAACATTCTACTCTTGCTTACAGTGGGGGAGAAAATGTGTAAAATAAGACATGTGCTTGTAAGACCCCTGAGCTATAGAAGGTTTGATTGGATCTAACACTGCTTGGCCCTGTCCCCCAGTGAATGGTCTGCTAAATCATGTCACTTTTGGGTTGAGAGCGAATCTTCCCAAATCCCTCAAGGAGCAACATGGCCACCTTTGTAATCTCCTTCAGAGGAAAAATAACTAGTCACCAGAACGTTTATTATTTAATGTTATGTCATCAAATCAGTAACTGAAATTCATACCACTGCAAAGGTTTATAAAGTGGCCCATTTCATTGAAAGACTAGTTTTTACTTTCCAGTTCTATATGCTTACTAGGGTCACATTTCTCAAGGCAAAGTATATATCTTGTAATAATTCAAACTAGAATTTAGTATTTTCTACTTTTGTGTTTAACCATGAAGGAAACCCAGTATCGTGCACATTTGTTTTTTGTTTTTTTATGGTAAAACCACCATGAACAGTGTATTGTTGTCCCTACTGAAATCACTAACTGAATTTCCATTAAATATGCAAATTATTATATGCCAGTACAAGAATAAAATTTCTTCATGTAAGTTTATGCCCCCTAGGACCATCCAGAAAATCTTTCTTCTGTGAATAAGTAGTGCATTTGATTTTTGAAAACTTTGCAACATCAGCCCAATTAAAAAAAGAAAAATGCTATATTGAAACGTTTCTATTGTATTGAATACCCACAAATGTGTCTGACTTGGTCAGGATGACTTATGTTGATTAGTTATTTACTGAATTTAACAAACTTCCCTGGAAACTCAAAAGGGGACTGAGGAAGAATAGTTGATAAAGGTTTTCTTCCTGTGCCATTTTATTGATTGCAAAGAGTTTGAAGGTATTCAGGGCATGTCAGGATTAGAGGATCTTTGTCTCACACAGAAACGCCTATCTGGGTTGCTATCAATTATTGAATTTATTTACTTCCAAATACGGCATAATTGTGTTCTATTTGCTGGTGTCACCAAAGCTTCCCCTGTAATGGGGAACGCTTCAACGACAAACAATGGATCCTATTGGCAAAGCATCTCATTGGAAAAATACTAACTCTGTGAACAATGAAGTGTCGGTCATACACACTCATGCAGTTTGTTGATTATCCCCATTTCTAAACTCCGAAACAAGATCATGCCAGTTTAGAAGCAAAAACCATGACAGATCTATCCTGGAGATCTACTCTGAGACCAAGTGACAAAGGAAAAAGTAGCTGGAGCTCGTTTTATGAAAGTAGCCAATTGTGCTGACTGGTGAAAATGACTAAATATTTACTAATTGCGAAGTAAATTTGCACAAAAGTGAAAGTTAAAAGCACACAACGGTAATACCTAAATATTCTGGCTAATAATTATGTAAAATGTAATTATCTTTGCAATAAAGGTGCAAAGTCATTAATTGTTCCTAGTGGTCATAAAGATTCCTGTGCAGTCTCCTTTTACATTTAATAGTGCCAGTAAAGGATTGGATTGTTTCAAAAATAAATGATACTATTTTTAAGTGGACTGTAAAATGTATTCAAAGTGCTTCCTGTCAAAAGATACAGAAAATCCCTTAAGAGATTCAAGAAAAAGAAGAAAAAAAAGATTAAAAGTGGTATAAGGACTTAAAGCCTTCCAGTGAAGCAAAGTTTGCCAACTTCAAAAGCTTTGAAGCATGCATCTTTGAGAGATAGTTAGTACTTTGGGGAGTAATACTTCCAACAAACAGAATAATGGTAGTTCTTAGAGCTGTTCCCTTTTTTTTTTGTAAAATAGCTCTTTACAAATGTGAGTGACCAATGTCAGTCGCATGTTTACAGACATACATATGTAAAATTGCCAAGAAGGAAGAGCAGGCCCCTCTGTACCTGATAATGTAAAGGCCTAATGCTTAAGTATCTTTAGAACATGCTAAATTCCCCCAACTACCAATTTAAAGGACCACTACATATTTTGAATGTTTTTTTTTTTAGCAATATTAACAATATGATGTACATATATTTATTAAATCCTACATTGCCACTACTCAGTTGTAACCATAGGCATCGTACTGATGGCACTCGCTAATATTTATCTACCATTATTGTGCAACATGAACACAAAGCGTTTGATTCTTGCTGCAATACAGTCTATTTTGTTCTGGTATGAACAAACATGAATGAAAGAAAATGGCAAACCACAGCTTTCTCCCAAAATAGCCAGACCAAGATGAAAGTCCAAAAAACCAAATATTTCAAAAAGCCAGGGATAAAAATGTACAAATGCCAGGTTAGCTGTTAGACAAAAACGTCAGATCCTGTGCACTGCACACCAAACACCACACAACACCATGTCCAGATGTAAGCTTCAGATTCCTCAGTTGGCAATAGCAAATATCCAGAATCTAGAATGTGCACCGCAACAGATGTTGGTGGTTGATGTTAAGCCCACAAGAACTGCTTTCTTCCTCCTTACTCTGACTAAATAAAGAAAAGTCTCAATTTAAGAAGTTCTACAAGGGGGGTGGGGGGTGGGGGGGGTGTTTGAGAGAGAGGGGGAGAACATGTCTTGAGCTGATTTGGTGAGGTGTGGGGGTGTGGTTGCAGACAGCGACTGTCTGGTCTATAAACAAGCAAGTAGGGCTAAGCACTACGATATTATCGAAACATTCCTGGTTTCACACCCTTTATAAAAAGATCAAACATGGCTACGTTTTGAGGTAATCCACCTTAGCTCTCAAAGAAAGAAATGTTGAAGTTTTTCAACTGTTCCTGACAAGAGTTGAATTTTTATAGACAAATATTTGTTAAACTTCACCGGTTGTAATCTCCTTCAGGCAAATCGTACCATTTTGTTTCTGCTTTTAACTGAAACAAACTCTAAAAATGGAGATTTCACCTATCAACTCAACAGCCATTATCTATATAGACATTAAGATTTTTACTCATTGATTTCAATTAAATTTCACAGATTGTATTAATT
Source organism: Anguilla rostrata (assembly GCF_018555375.3). NCBI lineage: Eukaryota > Metazoa > Chordata > Actinopteri > Anguilliformes > Anguillidae > Anguilla > Anguilla rostrata. Next base: position 16,340,737 of record NC_057950.1, read on the forward strand.
TCAGATCACAAGGAACATTCTATGTGCTGCATATAGCCACGCAAGTTCTCTGACTATTAGAGTTTCCTCCAGAAGGCAATAAATCCACTTGCCCAACGATGGTTAGCTTGAGGTTTGTGGAGTAAGGAGGGGGATGGAGAATAAACCGATACATTCCTATGGTCTCACATATCATATTGTCTGTTTCTAAAAGGTGATAACCTGAAAACTACCTATCTGACAGATAGGTGGGTTTAATCCCAAAGTGTCTAATCCAGGTTGAGTTTTTCAAAGAAAAGGGGTTACGATGCGAACTGTACTGTGTTGTGATTATTCAATAGTTCTGTTCAGGCTGTCAACTAATTTTCTGCAATTGACTTCTGCAGATGTTTCCACTGCACTGGAACTATTGGTTACTGGTGCAAATGAGCCTTTTTCAAGCATGAGCCAATTAAGTTTGTCGATGCAACACATTATTCTATGGTTGGATGTCAAACATTAAATGTACAGCCCCCCACTTCAAATTCAAATTTCTATCAGCTCTGAGGTCATTCCCATTGCTATATCTTGTTTGGGGGGGCTTGTTTGGTGCACTGTTAATGCTGCTAACAGTATCTGGAAAAAACCTAATGTGTACTCCATGATGTGGGCTCAAAGTAACTACCTTAAGGACAACAAAGTTTAGTTTCAGTCACAGCTAAGAAGAGGAATTAAACAAGAGGCCGCTGAAAAGTGAATGAAAGGGACCGACCCCTATTAGCACAATCTGTTGCATTAGCACAAGGTGACAGACAAAGCTGCTCTTTCTCTGCCAGATGGAAAACCGAACAGAAACTGCACTTCAGCCCCAGGGTCCTGTAAGTGATGAATGGGCTGAATGTGGCTTGCAGTAAGTGCGCAGTGGTCAGGGTCTTGGGGCCAGCTGAGCTTCCCGGGGTGAAATTGGCTAAAGAATGGATAGATGCTGCTGTTGGGCCCTCTTGTGCCAATAGAGCTAAACAGCAGAGAGGACTCTGTAAACAAGTGCAAACAAAAGCGTTCCTTGCTGCCACAAACACAGTAGAGAGAGCATGCATACTTCACTCAAAATGTTGAATATACACATATCCAATGTCACTTGTTTCTGAGGTTACAATTATTTGAATATATTATTAAGCAAGATTCAAGTCAGCATTTTCCTAGATTAGGCTACAGTGCTTAGTAGAGCAAATAATTATGTTGTTTACACGTAGATGCACATAGAGGATATGGATGATTTAGTTAACATGTTTGTCAATCTCCTAGACCAGCAGACGTCATGTTTGGATGAAACTCAGGTGGTATTTTGGTACTGCTCTGCTCATTGGCTACAGCTAGAGGTCATTGACACAATGATAGAGGCTAAGGGAGTGAATCACTTAATCTTTCTACAAAAAACAAGTACTATTCGAACAACAGATTAGAAGTATTGCAGTTTGCAGAGGTCCTTGACATTCAACTCTGCAAAATAGGCTAAGTATAAGGCACTAAATGGGAAGCTTCTAGTTTTAGAACTGCTGATGCAGTTTGGAGAAACGCTCTTCTTTGCAAGTGCTTCCGCTCTGTGGCCAAGGACTGCACAGAGGATATCGAGCTATGCTGGTCTAAACAAGACAACCTTGCACAAGTTCATTAATGATCTGGGAATTCAAAAATTGGACCGCAGTACTAATGATGCTCGCTAGGCCATCTGCTGCAAATGTTGCCGTTTGAGGAGAGAAGCAGGGGGGACATGTTAGAGTGTGAGGAGGTGATCAAACCCCGCTCACTTCAGGGAGTAGCCTTACATGAGAGAGGCAGAGTGAACAACACAGCAGGGTATGAGTAACTCATAAATAAACTCACTTCAGTACAAGCAACACTGGCTTAAGCATTTAGCAATGGACTGGCTCAAATGTAAAGCCTTTCTGAATCTGTTGGTCTTTGCAACACAAATAATTCAGGTGTACGGGGTATTCAGAGATGGAAATTCCTGAAGCTTTTCTCAGCCACATTATAAATACAGCTGTGATTTCCAGTGGGCCAGAGGATCCAAATGAATTGCATCTACACATCCACAAGAGGAAGTTTAAAAATTGTAACGCTCACCACAAACTATTTTTAAATCTTGTCACCCCTTATTTCCTCATTTAACAGAAACGGAAATGTAGCTGTCATGGGGGCCTGCATGGAAATGTAGGTCTAACACGGGAGGAGAGTGAGGTCACAATTGACTAAATTGATGTAAATTAAGTTTTGCTAAATTGCTTTCTTTTTAATAAACTAAGTTGCTTCATCAAAGCTTCCACTTCCAATAATAAAATGTAATTAACTGAAAGCAGAAAGACAATGTGTATAAACCTGAATATTTTTAATGTTCAAATGATGGTGTACAGTAATGAGGTTTTTTGAAATACAGTAGTGCTTGCCCAAAATCCCTATCCATCCAGCCCCACCCCAACTCATGTGTTTTCACCCTCCATCAAATCTACTCCCACATAGTTGACACATGATATAATAAATGCAAACCTCTCCATTCAATTTGAGAATATAAGGCACAAAGTTATTTGTGTTCACAAAAACAAGAACGGTGCTGATTGAACAAGAGCTGCACATTCAAACGTGTCAAAAGGATTTTGTTTTTCTTAATTAACTACATCGAAATTGATCCAATTAGTGAACATGCTATTTTTGATTCCGGAGAGCTTCTGGGGTAGGAATTTTGCTACTAGGTTACACATTCATCTAACGTACCGCTGTGCACACTGCAGGCAAATAGATTGCAATTAGTCTGATGTAATGGCCCATAAATCAGAATGCAGAGACTGTAGGGAGAACCTGGAGGACTCCAGGTTTGAAGGCACCACACAACAACAGCAAATGCAAGGAGGGGGATGGTTTCCAGCAACACCCATTGATTACAGTAGCAATTATTAGAGAAAATGACATGCATTTTACAAATGAAGCACATATTTTGCCAAATGAAAAGGCCCTTCTATAAGCAGGTTAGGGCAAAACAAAAAGAGCCTATATATGTAGTATTGCTGAGCCAAGTGCTCTTGCATTTCATTAAATCAAATCAAAATGTGTCATTTGTCCAGTACAATACAAGATGTCAGCAGGCAATGGAATACTTTTAGCATTTTAAATTGATGGATTAGACCTTCTGATGAACGATCAGCTCAGGAAACCCAAAGCAGTCATTTAACTCATTATTTCTTTGACGTAAAGGGAAAGTACAGGTATTGCCAAGGGGTGCACAGCATGGAAATTCTGAGGGCCGATATCAGTTATTGACGTTTGCCAGGTCGTATTGGGCGATGGCGCCCTGTTTTAGATCATAGCGCAAATGCAAGCTGTCACAAGGCTCTGCACATTCACATAAGCAAACGAGCACAGACATCAGCCTATGCAGAGTTTATTTTTATCCAAGCAATGTTGAAAATGGTTCAACAAGAATATTTTTGAACGATTAGATATTTTCATTCAGACTTGCGTTGGAGAAAAATGAATTTCTCATTTCTACCTTTATCATCCACACAATTTGTGCAGGATCTGGTACGGTCTTCTGTGACTCTACTCCAGTACTGGAGTCCAGTTCACATTTTTCTTGTTTAAAAGATTCATAGAAGATAGATTATTTAACACACTCACACCCAAAGTCTATGGGTTCTATATCTCCTACTATTATAACTTGATTCAATAAGTTACAGCTGCCATTGATGTTCGCCCAGCATAAATGTGCAATTTCCCACCCCGCAAAGTAAAAATAGAACCTCTGCTTTCAAGATTGATTCTATCTAATCTATGGTAGTTCTGAAAAAATACCCCAAATAGCACATTGGTAATGTATTCCTTGCCAGCATACTGCATGTGGTGACTCACTGTTTAATATAGTGAATGGTCATTAAGCTTAAGCCAAAATTCGATTTGGGGGGGGGGGGGGGGGTGGTAAGAAGAGAATTTCTCTCAAACATTAATGTGATATGAATCAACATGGACAGCATAAAATATATTTTTTGAAAATGCATAAAACACAGCCTTTTAGCAGCACTACCTACATGAAATTAGTCAATTTATAATTCCGATCGAGAGACTCACCCATAAAAGGCTATTACATGTTCCTGGCCGTTAAGTTGCTTTTATGAGGATCATTAATATTTCTGAGCACACCCTTGGTTTTCTCCATGTGTGCGTGTGCATGCGTGCGTGTATTTATGCGTAATTTCTTTTTTTAACCTCTTTAATAAAATCTATTTTGCATGGGTAAAAAAATACAAAACTGATAAATCAGCACCTATGCACACTCAGAATATTGGTCTTTACTCAAATCAATAAACAGAATTGTGTATAAAAAATCTAAACACATTTTGATCAACTTGAATTGGTACGATTGCCCTGTTCATTCATAAGTTATTTAAAAGATTTAGTTACTGCCCAGCCGACTGCCTGTATCAATGAAATCGCTCACGTAGTTATACAACCTCACTGCCAAACACTCGGATGAACAAAATCAAGAAGAGCTACCCACTCACAAACTGATTCAAAATTAATAAGATGCTTTTGTCCAACCCTTCAATCTTAATTTAAAAACATAAAGCTGGCTAACACAAGAGCCGTCATTTGTGTATGCTGTTGCTCCAGCAGCCTGATTATAATATGTGGCATGATTTTAGGATCCATTACAATGCGCTCCTTCTGTGGTTATAAAACCATCCACCAAAGCATGTTTTCCCCATCCACTCTGCCTGGCTCAGACGGGTTTCCCTGCCCTGATGCCACTCCACAGTGCTTCACAGCTCAATCAAACCTAATTAATTGAGAGCTCAGCTTGAGCGACAGCTTATATGCAGTGCGCTCCCGGGATAACGTTTGGGAAACATTAGCGTATGCAGTGGTACCTCGCTAGCTGCAGGCCCGTTAAACAGGATTTCTTTTATGGGCTGTACACCCATTGATACCATCAAGTGAGCTTACCCACTTTAAGAGCACTTGTGATTCGAACGCACAAGAAAATGTTTATTTTTATTCAGATTAATTCAAACCTCCTGCATGCCTCTTCACTATTTTAGAGAAGGCAATTAACTAAGTTCTTTTTCACTTTTGCTTACACTTGGTGTATGTGATATAGAGTATATTGATATGGAAAACATGGGAGGGCAACATTGCATTTAATTCAAAATGGGACTTTCAGAGTAAAAGCTATTTCAACTGTTAATAATAGTTTATTAAATGTCATAGGTTACAGAACTTCACACAATTAACTGATTTTAATTTCTGGTATTTGATGGAAATCTATATTGTGATGTCTTAGATTAGCAGATGTGAGAGACGTACTGTAGCTTGGTTGGACGTAGTGCCTGGTTAATGGCATTGCAACACTGGGGGCGGAGCATGAAAAATAAATGCTTCAATGAGAGAACATGCGTCAAAATGAGTGGTACATTGCTACCTAGATTTTAGCAACTGACAGCAGGGTTCATAGCTTTTAAAATGCCTTTCTGTTGACCAAATGTCTGCCAAATATCTAAATTTCTGATACCAAGTCCAAGTGATAGCTGGTTTTGGGTGTATTTACAAAGTCAACTGTCTTGTTTGCAATTCTCTTCCTCATGACATCACCTTGCCTGACGGTGGTACTCTCTGAAATAACTGTCTATAAAACACGATCTTTCAAAGAGACTGTAAAATTAGAAGGACACAGAGCAAGCTACTGCTTTAAAAAATGTTTTTATTTCTAGCAAATTGCTACAGTTTTGCTTGCAAGGGCATTGTACGATGGCTCTGTGTATTACTGCACATTTATACTCCCCACTCACTGAAAAGAGCTTGTATGTATACGAAAAGTGCATTAAATTAAATGGCCTTTTTTCATGCTGCCTGTTTCTGCAAGGTAACAATTCCATAAATACTCACCAATGCCCTTTGCATAACCATGCAAATAGAAAATCATTGGTCAATAAAAATTAAACCAGAGCAACTGATTTTGCATCCTAAAGGGCTAAAGTTTTATACAGCCACACTAGCCACCAACAGTTCATACAGTCCATAGTAAGTGATATCATTAAACCAAATGCAAAGCACATACTATCTATATTCATTTTTAATACTGTAAACTCTTGACATGACAGGTAATCCATTGCAGCTGGTGTATCAGCAATACAAATGGTTATAGCCAAAAAAGGAAGAAATTGTATTGTCACAGCATAAAGCTATATACTCATTACTAATAGCATGACAAAGAAAAAACCTTTAGTCTTACCTTCGTAGATTGCTTTAAATCCTTGAGCACTCACGGCAAAATCTGTTGTGAACCACAGCGCCAGGATTGAACCTGTGCTCACGATAGGCGACGGCAACATGAAGCCAGATAATCTGAAGAACAAAAAAAGAACAAGATCAGGTCAAATCCTAGTATATGGCTGGACCGGACAACCAATGGTGTAACTTCATCACTCAGTCAGTCACAGACATTCACATTTATAGGGCTGGCCCCCCTGTTGCAGTCCAGCCAAAAAAAAAAACATTTTTGTGTAAATTTATGATCGCTATGCATGATCTCTGTACACACAAATAAAAAAACTAAGTGACCACAACACTGAACACAAACTGATTCAACAGAAAAGTGGGAAGGTTTCAATGTGTTTTGCTTGAAAAAGTAATGAACCAAATGTCCCAGAAATCTCACATTTAAGTATGTTGAGAATGCGGAAGTACAAATGAATACAATACTTTATATTTCTGTAGATGCTCTAATTCAGATAGAATGAGAGATGCTGTGATGACATGATGCAGGGATTCGTATCACTAGACAACAAACAGGAAATATCTTTTGTTATTTTATAATGACCGTGACAATGAGCATTGCTTATTCGATGAAAACAAATGGATCAGGCAGTCCCTGACAGTGCTGTTTTGACCATAGCAATGCCCTGCTGGAGCTGTATCTAATTTAACTTGATTGATTGCCTGCTAGCCAGATATTGTGCAATAAGTATCTCCTCTTTTCCTTGTAAATATTTATGCTGAAGAAAAGTAATTAGCTAGCACTAGCTAATTACTTTTCTAAATTGTGTAAATAATTGAACCATAATTGAAATCGCATTTCTTTATAATGACAATGACAAGTATAAATTAGAAAATGCATTGTTGTAGATTGACAGCTGTCATGCATCTTTTCAACCTAAGCGAGGAATGCTCAGTTTTTAGATTTAGATTCAGATTTGTCAGGAATTATTTTTTTTTCTTTACAGGAAAATGACACTGATCGTTTGAATATAGGTTGCCGTGATCAGAATTGGTGGTTCTGCACATTTACACTTGGCTGCACACAGACTGAGTCACAAAATGAACTCATGAGAAGTCAGAAATACTTGCATTTGAGTAAAATGTTCATTGTATCTAGTCTTTTTTTTATTTTTTTATTTTTTATTATTCATTACATAATAGAATAATCAGCCTTGAGTTAGAACTGAATGTTATTAACTAATTATTAAATTACATCATAAAGGACCAGCACTTTTCCCATCTGCTTTTTGGAAAACACTTCAGAGCCGTTTCCCATTTATATAGCCTGCAGGTGTCTTAAAATATGTACCTTTCTGGAGATGGAACTTGATTCTTGGGAAAAAAAATACTGGCAGAGAAAAAAAAAAAAACAGTACCAGACACAAACAATAAGGATGACAGAGTAACAAAAGAGCTAATGTCAGCTGACTTGGGGCTTCAGGTCAGGAGGAGGAGAAGCTCATTTCAACCCGGGTCTCATGCCTTTAAAGGGAACAAACGCAAGCAAGACAGGGTCATCTAAAGATGAAAAGGAACAAATAGGCAGGGCATGCCAGTGAGGTACAGCAATCCAACGGAAACGATGCATCCCCCACCCCCCTGCCCAACTGACATGCACACACACATACTTGCACGTGCACATACAGTGCATACGTGTATGCATGAATGTGTTTTTTCCCCGCTTTTTTTTAAACATGCTGCATTTAATCTCCTAAAAATGGATTTCAAAAATGCCAGTGACAAATTACCAATGTCAAACTGTTCCACTGCATTGCTGTACCAATTCAGCTACTCCCTGTTCCTATCCTATGCAGACAATTACACAAGCTGCCTGCAAACCATCCTTCTGTGCATGCTTTTAGCATATATATACTGTTTTTAAAATATCATTATTTTTCATGGCTGAACTGAATGCATTTCTCTGATTATATGGTACAGTATATTTGAAACAACGACTGAGTTATCAACTGTTTAATAGACAGGTAAATCGGTAATTTTGAAAATGTTAGACTAGGCTAAAGGTTTTAATTTTTTTTGTTTGATTTTTTTTTGAATACCTGAATGGATATCCCTCTGCTTTCCCAGCTAACAATTTTAAGTTCCAAGAATGTTCCCCTAACATTCTTATTAGATTATGGGAACATTAGCTTGGAATTCTGGGTTTTTGGGGGGTTTTTTTTCTTTCTTTCTTTCTTTTTGGGTTTTTTTTTTTCAGCAAGTCTTTTTAAAGTTCCCAGAACAAAAAAAATTCTAAGAACATTCTATGAACATTTTGACACTGCATTCTTAAAAGGTTTATAGTGGCTAATTTAATTTAATTCCTAGGTGTTCTTTTTTTTCTTCTTCCCCCCAAAGTTATAAGAGTTTTTTACAAAACATTCTTGAAATATTTTTTACACAACATTCAATATTACAAAACATCCTTAGCCCTTTTCCCAGGGACTATGGCTACACAAAATGCTTTACAATTAAACCCTCTTATTCACCCATTCACTCACACAGAGGCATCCAAGGAACCAACTCATCAGGAGCCCACCAGCTCAAGGACACTTAAGCCGCGTTTCCACCGCAGGAACTATACCCCGGAACTAGGAACCTTTTGAGGAACTCAGTGCGTTTCCACCGCAGGAACTAGGGTCTAAATTTAGTTCTGGGGGCTTTGTTTTACCCCCCAAAACGTTCCTGCTCGGGGGGTAGTACTTTCCGAAAGTACAGGAACCTTTTGGGTGGAGCTTGCAGCGCTGAACTTTTCTGATTGGTCGAGTACTCGTAGCATTTGTGTTGTATTTATTTTCCGCCATTACCCGCCATGTTTGAAAATATGCAGCGGCAAACCAATTTATTTTCATAATAACTTCAAATCAAACTTGTATGTTATGCGGCGCAGTAGCCTACTTTTGGTTATAGCCTGTCAACGTCTTGGAATTATAACGTGTGCTCTTCTGTTCTTTTCTTGCTTTAGTATTCGTTTTATAAAATGCTAAGCATTCGTGCTGGGACAGCATATTACGTAGGCTACCAAAACATTCAAACGGATTAATTCGGTTGCTGAATATTTTCTTCCGGATTTTCTTTGTTAGCCCGTTGTAATTGACTCAAAACGTTTGATACAGTTATGTGAGGTATGCGGTAGTTCTGCATAATTAACATTGGTGATACAGTACAAGCAAACTGGAAATCACCGCACTTTTTATCCGGGTAAAATAACAGGTTAATTATAGTAATCTTCCCTTTAGCTTTTTCAGACTGTCGTAATTTTACTCAATTTTACTGCCATTTTTCAATTCCACGAAAAGACCAGGAAGACTATGGACTCATTTATGGTGCATGGTTCGCATCTGGAGGGCACACTTCGCTGCTCGGCTAGCAGTAACTTCGAAGGAAAGCAAACGGTGGCTGTACCACTACTAATTTACATTTTCACGCAAGTCCGAGTTTTCGTTCTATTCTTGTCATTTTGCGATTAGCCTATATGGAATTGACGACGAGAAAGTAATAAAACAGCAAATTGTTTACAACGTGTGCATGTTTTCTGCTGTTAATTAATGTGTTTGAGAGGATATATGAAAATCAATAAATACAAAAGTAACCATATATAGTCATTGTTGGTAACCCGTTGTATATAAGTGGAATAAACCCCTCCGGGCTGTCCCGGTTATTAGAAAATAATGTAGGCTACTTCGGTGGTAGTATGGGGTTACAGAAGAAATCATATGACAGATGGACCGACGACAACGTCAGTGGGCTAATTTGCCTAATCTTCGCGGTACTTTAGACCCCGGTGGAAACGCAGACAACCATTGGCTGAAGGAACCTTTTAGTTCCTGGTAAAGTAGTTCCTGGGACTGAAAGTTCCGGGTAATTTTGGTGGAAACGCGGCTTTAGTCACTTTTGCCCATCTGTCATTCGAGGATACATAACTAGCATACAAGTCTTCTTTTTCTCACCAGACTTTCTTTTTATTTTTAAAAGACAATCATTGCAAAGGGACATAAAATGTCAAAATATATTTTACTCAGAACTGTTTATTCTGTTAAAATATGTGCAGCCATAATTTGTACTTTATACAAACTAACTATAATTAGGACCCTGACAACCAGGAGAAATGGTGGTGCAACATGGGTTGCTGACAGCTTAGGCTAGATCTGCTAGATCATGTCAAGTTTCCATATCATCTTCAGTACATAAGGAAACCCCAACCAGTGGCTGTTTTACTCCAAACAGCCCAAGGGCGACACACGCCAAGTCTTCTGTGGAGGATGTACAGTGCATTTATGGATTTATTTATTTTTTATTCTGCAGAGCAGACTCAGTGACCTTAGGCACCAATCTGTGCTATTTTCCCTAATATTTCTATAAAACCGCATAAACCTGGTACGGAATAACATTCCTCTCACTCTTAAATTATTATTTTTGTGAGCATAAAATGTGCTTTTGGTGGTTTGAAACAGTTGCTTGACTACTTTAATCTTTTCTTCAGCTTGATCATTTTAATAAACATTTGTTTTAAATGAAAATGTATTTTTATATTTTTCGTATCCAGATATGTCATTTTTGAACATATCTGATATCTATAACTGATATTATAAGCGTTGCAGTTAATTCTGACAAATTATAGTAATTGGCTTTTAATGTACAACTCTCAAGTATGGCAACTAATTTTCCCAAATTATTGCTTTGAGATTTCAGTTTTGCATTAGTAGTTTGCCTCCCAACATTTGGATTTCCCAAGCGAATGAGCTTCTGTGTATAAACACATATCCAGCATAAGCTGGATATAGCAACAGATTTTACCAAATGTTTCAAAAACATTTACTATTCAATGCATGAAACCTCAAATAGATAAAAGTGAAATTACATTGAATATACGTGGGATAAAAAGTTATATTGTGGTTAAATATATTTGTATGTGTGTGTGTTGGGGGTATGGCAAAATATTTACACAAGACCACGGTGGAAATGAGACTTGACTTTATTGTGTTTAAACTTAACTATCTGTTTTGTAAGAATCTTTGCTATGCTTCCTTATTTGTGTGATAAATTAAACAACAAAGGTCAGCAGCTCCCTGTATTGAAAATGTACATGTCCCTTAATTTACCTCAAATGTATTTCAGCCAGCACCATTGTCTGATCAAAGAAAACTTGACTGAACTGGAATCAGAACTAACTGGTAATTAAAAATTAAAAGAACAGAGTCTCCATACTCATAGGATAAGACACAGCACATTAAGCTGCTACTATATAACTCATCTTTTCATTGCAGCCAAAGCTTTAATGACTGTAATGTATGGCTCAACTCAGCATGTAATCTGCAAGGAGTATGAAAATGTACTGAAGAGCTTCTAGCTTTTTACTTCAGCTGGATGTCCTATCCATTGGAGCATAGGCTCTTTTACTCGAGTTTCAGATTGGCTTGCTTTGATTTTTGTGGGAAAGGTAAAATTAAAATTTGGCTAATTAAAATTTAATAATTTCTAGTAGCCTACCTTTGACAGTGTGTTTTCTGATATGCAGATTTTCCGATATGCAGATTTCTGGGAAATATTCCTGTGTATGTTGTCCAATATCAAGTGTCTATTATGTGATGATGCAATAGTTAGCTAGTGCTGGTGGTGAAATGTCAATGTCAGCTAGCCAGCTAGTGAGGAAGATAGCAAAGGAGACCTACTCTTAGCCAAAATGAAGCCAGAAAATGCCTTATGAACAGCAAAACTCAGGAAAGAAATTAGGAAATGGGCCAACAGAAAAAGGTAGCTAGGTTGCCAAAATTTAATTCTGATTTTAAAAGCAGTCGCCAAAATGTCTGGCTGATCACTACAGCAGGGATATAACGAACCTTCCCTGCTCAACTGCTGTCATTCAAGGCCTGTATAAGAGATGAGATTGTTCAACACACCTCAGTCTCCCAACTTGCAAAAATGCTTACTGCGGAATACCTTTCGATAACTTGTAACGTTACTTTTGGTCAGGTTTGTAACCTCCTGTGTTGCTGTTGTTTCTGCCACTGCATGTCAGTCGCAACAGTGGAGCACTCATTTTCAAAATTAAAATTAATAAAGAACTATGTGAGGAGCAGTACATTATAGGGCAGGAGAGATTGAATGAACTGGCTACACTTTCTATTGTGCAAGTCAGAACCTGAAAGCTGAATATGAAGGAGAATTGTTTACAATTTTGCGCAATGCAAAGCTAGCCAAATGCCCTTCAAATGAATGGGTAGACAAAGTGCTTTTCAAGGGGATTGGTTTTGGATTTCTGAGTGTTGTAGTTTAAGTTATCTGCCATGCATCTCAAATTGTGTTTTTGATTTGTGTGAACAAAGCTGCCATTCTAAATGGTAATGCCTTGGTCATGAAAAAGTGTAATGGTAATCAACATGCACTTCTGTGCATTTTTAAAAGTGAAAGCACTCGTGAACAAAGTTGTAGGCAGGTGGTAGATGAAAATGTTGATAGTCAAGTCTCAAACTACCATTGTCAAAAAGTCTAATAGCTTTTTCACAGTAATGGTATTCAGACTTTTCAGAGGAAATTCAACAACTGAATTACTTATTCACTTATTTCAAGTAAAATTGTTTCTTGGAGATTTTTCCGCTCCCCATTCTATGCTCCCAGGTGCTAATGTTGTCATTATTTGGCTGGATGGCCAAGTGCTCAGATCCTGTCTAGTCGTGCTATCCGCCATTGTTTGGAATATTGTTCAGCTTTGTGTCTAGACAAATATTCTGTTTCATGCATGCATATTTTTGTTTACTTTATGATCTACTTGGCCATATTGATTTCATATTGCCATACTGCTCACAATTTGTATTACTGTAAATAGGTGTTTTTCTTTTCTTTTTTCTTTTTTTGTTGCTCATGTCAAAATTCCCAGCCCTCAATGTCTCTGTCCTCATCCTCTTGATGGTAAAGCAACATCAGCCAGGAGTTCAATGACTGTATTCCATTTTCAGACAATGTTTCTGTTCAATAAAAAAATGAATGTACCAACCCTTCTGTTTTAGCTTACAGGTCATGAGACATGCATGGTAATTGTGGCACCTATATGGTTGTAAATGTACCGGTCTTCCTCTAAATGTTTGTTTCCTTAATAATACTAAAATTTGTTATTTTAATTATTTATTGTCTAACAAAAAAAAAGGTACTGACAGCACCACAATTATGTAAAATGAGACCAGCTTGCAGAACATCCCAAAGGATTTAAAAACAATCTGGATTTCAGTTTGCTATAAACAATCCCTTTAGTTTCTCCCTGTCACCATATATCACCTGACATGATTTTGCTCAGTCATTCAATTGACATGTATTTTCCTTCCAATGATGCTCTTGAAGGCATATAAATTAAATTCCTTATTTTTAATGTATGCTTTATTCTTAATCACTGCCTGTCTCTTATAACCACAGCTCTGCATGACTAGATTTCTATATAACCTAGATTTTGTATCTTCACTGTGCCTGTTTAACACATCTTTTCACCAAGGGCTTATATTTTCCTTAATCCTTTGTCTGTACATTTGTTTTTCATAATCCTTTGTTCCAGCATAAGACCTTGGAGATGAGTTACAGACACATAGGCCCTTGCTTTCAATAAATCAATCAATCAGTCAGGCTTTATTTATAGAGCACATTTCATACAAACTTGGAACACAATGTGCTGAACACAAAAAATATAAACACACTAAAAGGAGATTTAAAAAACAATGAAAAGAAAAAAGTAAGGAACAAAAATCAGGTGATTAATCAAAGTCAGAAACTTGAACCACGACAAAAAAATTGTTTCTTTGAGCTAATCGTTTTTCAGTGTCTGACATTTGTATTTATTGATCATACTATTTACAAAACTGTTGGTAGTATTGCCAGATTCAAACAGAAAGCACTTCATTTGCGTGAAAAGTCTAAAATGAGATGTCACACTTAGGCTAGTTTGCTCAACATGATTAAATTAAAACATATTGCTCCTAGGTGTTTTCAAATATTAGCCAGTGGCAAAAAATTGTTTTGTTTAGAACACCAAAACATTTTGTAGATTTCACCCTGTTATTTCATCCCACTTCTGTTACAAGTGGCATAATAAAATTATAACAACATTAATTTATTGTTATTTACGATTTGGCAAGTTATGGATTTTTAAAATGTATTTATCTATTTATATCGGAACGCAGTAGTGTAAAAGGCAGATTATGAAATGTCCTGTGTTCCAAAGACGCAGCATTCCATTCTGGCGACAGTGCGACCACTGCAATGCTTTGCCTGCCATAACAAGAGTTAGCCTTGTGTTGAGACCTACCCTGCTTACTGTGCAATGTGCACGTGTGTATATGCTACAACAGTTGAGCCTGGTTGTGTGCACATGTGTGGTTTGGGGTGGGGGGTTGTTAGCTGTGCGCACATGAATAAAGTTTCACTTGGGTTGGAGGACTTTGCCTCCTGTGTCTTTGTCTGCTGAGCTGATCTCACTCCGTGGAGGTTTTCCCAAGTACAATCTTCTGCAGGGTGCAGTGAAGGACTCTTACCCTGCTTCGTATATACATCATCCCAGCATTTGGCCGATAAGAGTCCTTCATTGCACTCCAGTGCCTGTCATCTGTTTTGTGCTGCCTTTCTGTTTAAAGTGACCTGCTCTGAAAGACGGAGACATTGTTTCTCTTTTAATGTTTAGCAGTAGTGGAGGATTCTCTCACCTTGGGGACAAACTGCATTAGTCTTCAGCTATTAGAAACTGGGTCACTTTGGGTTGGAGAAAATAAAATCTGTGGGTACTCTTCAGCACTTGGGTATTGGATTTGAATACAATGCACAGTACTGTTTCAGAGAGACTTCAGCTTTTAGGGCGAGACTGCTGTACAATTATTACGTGGTTGCTAGCCAAAAGATGCTATTTGTTGATGCTGTTTATGGCAGAACCACTTTTAAACAAGTAAAAATAAAATTGGTGATTTAAAGTCCTGATTTTTAGCCTTTGTTTGGTTCATGTTTGTACAACAAAAGCAGACATGACCATATTTTATTTTCTCACAGTAATCCCAAAGCCTTTAATTTAAAGTGTACAAGGTGAAAAGTTTAAAACTCGTAAAAATTCTCCAGTCACGAGTATGAAACGTTTTATTTAACACGTTACAATTTGTAAAGAAGGAACAGTTTGTAATTTGCTTAACCGCTTCAGTATTACGAACTGCATTACTAGCTGTACTTCAGCATTGAGATGAAAAAAAAAAAAAAAAACCATTCAGATTCATACTCTGAATTCAACCTCTGAAATGAATCATCTAGTTAGTACCCCCTGCCACCTGAGCCATGGCCATTCAGTTGCTATAGAACTATAACAATATCAAACTGCTGGATTACTCTTCCAAACTGCTGGATTCCTTCCACAACATTTGTTCTGCACTCTTGCGGGTATAGTATAGCTGCAGACTTTAAAAGTTCTAAGTGACTAATACTAGTGAGCTGAACTGTGTCAAAGAAGACAAGACACCTTGCTACCTGCTGTCACAATCTGGCGAAGTGGACGGTTCTATCACAGTCAGCCAACCAAATTATTCCAGTGTAAATTCATATTAAACAGGAATACTAATAAACGAAAAACTATAGCACTCACAATGCCTTTGCTCTTAGTTTGAGACAACATATCATGCCAAAAACAACAATTAGATACTTTCCTACTTGGCTGTATAGAACAGCACTTGTGGAATTTAAGGTAATTTTCTGTTTTGAATAATTTACCCTCCAATGTGGAACTGCCAATTGTGTCTCAAAATGGAAACGGAGCCAAATTTGATGTTAACACAAAATGCACCTCCGAACGCCACAACTTATTGTGAAATAGATACGTACTTCATTCAATCACAGGCACCATAACTGAAAGCCAAAACCATCATGAATGTAAGCAACTAGGAAGTAAGCATATCCAAAAAAAAAAAAAAAAAAGACAGGCATTAATTAGGGAGCTCATTGTCAATATTATATTTGTTTTTGTAAATCGCTCATGAAAACATTTACAGCTTATAATGCATTAAATATGTAGTTAAACCATAGTCAAAAAACATTCTAGCATGGTACACCCATCAAATGAGCACAAAAGGAACTTCCTGATCAGTGGTTTTACAGATTAGATGACCAAAATCTCACTAGAACTGCCATGACTGTCTCGTAGTTCAAGGATGGAAGACTCTTGATTAGATTGTAAGTGCAGTAATTTGGAAACTCCTTGAATAAACAGCATGGTGGATGCAAAATAGACCTCCAGCTTTGAAGATGCTCTCAATTTAATCAGGTCAAGGGTGTATAATGATAAAATAACCGTCTGTGTTCTGTGTACGAACTTGTCAAATTCTGAGGTTTTGTGAAGCCACGAAAGATGGACAACTGTATGAGAGAGTTTGGCCAATCATAATACATTAATTATAAAATAAAATAAGCAGGTATCTATATAATCAAGAGCACGACAGAGTATTTTAAATAATTGTAAATCTGTGGCTCAGAGCACATGCTTATTTAATTGTTTAATCATTAATACCTTGACAATACATTTCACACATTTTTTTCAAAGTTTTAACATTTTAAATGTGTAAGGCACACACGTTCCTTTTGTACGATTGTTCCTTCATTTTAGGAAGGCCAAACCATTTGGAGCCATCTTCCCTGTTGGAGGGAAATGCAAGGGAAATGGACTGTGAATCTTTTAAGGTAATATTGTCACTTAAACTGCACGTGTCCAGCAAGCTCCAGCAATGAGTCCAAGACTTTTATTAAATAAGACAGCTGAGTACCTGAGCAGTTTTGCTACTGATGGGGCTTCCCTTTAATGTGCAATGGCTAGGACTTTGGACAGTATTTGGCACCATTTCAAAACTTCCCAAATGCTAAGACTGATGCAGATCCACTGTTGTTCCCACGAAAACTTCTCTCTTTTATTGATGTCTCTCGCTGTTAATTTGGACTCCTTACCAGCTGATCCAGACTAATTCACACATTGAGTCTTATCATTTCTCTGGGGAATAACACAGTGAATGGTGATTTGAAATGACTGGATATGGATAGCAGGTAAAGGTGTCCCTGCCACAAAGTCTCACTCCTTTTGCTCTCTTTTTAATCAACAAACATTTAAAGGTTTGACAATTGACAGATCAATTTTTTGTCCTAAAATGGTTTCTATGCTCTTGAGAGTTATGTAGTAATACTGTTTGCAACCTAATGGTCGGTAGGAACAGTCATAGGCCTTAGTTCTAAATGAGTTATATCCAATATCATTAGGGGGCCAGCAAGCCATCTAAAATGGAATGAATGTGATTATTTAGTCATCTGGCCACAAAGCAAATGCATGAGCGGTTGAATCCCTGTTTATGTCTCAGTAAAACCTGTGGAAATCAATCCGTATCGCGGCTCAGACTTGGGAGTAGGATTAAACGGGGAACGGGAGTCTAATCCAATGTATGACATCGATTAACTAAGGGGAAATCCCATATGTTGGATCGCTATTATATAGTGAGTATTAAATTTATAATATGCTCTTTTAAAGCATGTAATTCACTCAAATAATTTAGATATTATACAATTTCTCCTAGCCAGCCCTTTGGTTTAACTGGAAAACTGTCAATTGTCCTGGCAGTAAAAATGAGGGCATCAGCTGAACACAGCTAATTGTGATTCACCTACGCATCTGAAACTGCATGGCAGGACCTGATTCAAGCTCAGTTTCTCTTGAATCTTGTGCTTCATAAGAGAACACATGCTTGTCTGTGCTCTTCCAATTAGCAAAGGTTTGA
Source organism: Anguilla rostrata (assembly GCF_018555375.3). NCBI lineage: Eukaryota > Metazoa > Chordata > Actinopteri > Anguilliformes > Anguillidae > Anguilla > Anguilla rostrata. The sequence continues at coordinate 16,358,766 of NC_057950.1, forward strand.
GCGTTGGTATATACGTAGGATTGGGAATTCCAAACAGGAGAAGAGGGGAAAGAATAAATACAACATTAATTAAAACGCATATAATATTTTTGGTTTCCTTCTTATCATGCTTAAACCGTTACAAATTTCAGTTGGAAATGAAATAACCTTAGGAGTTGACATGTTAATTACTGAGATGTTTCAGTAGAGGTCTGTAGAGATTTCTTCCTTAATTATCAGAAGTTCATTCTTAATTATTTGAAGTAACATGGGACATAGAATATGTGCCACAGCGTGTCGAGGGGCTTTCCACATAGTGTGAATTACAGTATTCTCCTTTAGGTTTGCTCCCCACAGCCCTCTGTTAAGTCAGAGATGCCAGGAGAAAACACATAAGAGACCCAGCACACTGTCAAGCCACTGTCTGTGCTGTCAGGACACAAAACTCTACTAATGATGCATTTTTGGAAAATGCTCGTGTGAAACAAGTGTTGAATGATAAAATGATATTCTTTCAAATCCATAGACAAATATAAAATGTTTTGAAAATGCATAAAATGGGTGCACATGATCCAATCATTTCCTGAGGCTCATGATACAGATGTAGTCCTCCAGAATTTCACGACCAAAAATCTAAGGTAATCAGCCAGTTCAACATTAATAACGGTTTACACATATATACATTGGGTATATGTATATACATACATTTTTTTTAAATTACAATTATAAAAATACATTTTTTAAATACACGTAAACCCCCATATTACAAGTTTCAAAATTAGATTTTTGTGCAAGTCTTTTTAGAGCAGCTATGTGTGCTACATACCTGCTTGCCTATTAATTTTCTAATTCTAGAGACAAAAATCAGAAACTCCACTGAGTTGCCTATCAAGAGCTTTCAATTTCCATTGGTGCTACCAGAACAAATATTTGCTTTCATTATACTCTGTTCATTAATATTTCTAACATTAAAACAATAAAATGTCAGCGATACAACCCTCAGAGTTATGGACTGACCTGCCACCTGAGCATGGAATTAAACCAAGAACAGCATAAGCCTTATTAAAACTGTAGTCTGTATTATCACTGTTGCCAAAAAGTAATTTAAACGAGAGTGAGTTAATATTATAGTGGGGAAATTTACTGTGGATGATATAAACAAGGAGGGGGGATGTCCTAATGAGATCCGGATTACCACTAGTTTGATTCACTTTTTTTCCGATTTAAACTAAGGCCTGGATTAACATTCAGAATTCAGTGATCACTAAAACATGCCAAACTGAGATTGTCAAACAAGTGCAATGTTTGCATTTACATGTAGGTCAAAGTTAAAGATATATTTTCACTGAATACAGGTCTAAGATTGATCCCAAGAAAATAAGAGCACCAGCCTGAAAAAAAAAAAAAAAAAAATCAGGCAAACAAATAAGCCTGAATTGAAATCGGTGTATTGTGACAACACGTTCAAAGTAACAGGCATTTCAGAGCCCTGGATGCCATTCCCAACTCATTCATATCTCTGCATTTATTTCTCATTCCAAATGCATTTTTATGCAGAACAGTTTGAAGCCATAATAATATTCTATCAAAAACCATTTTCTCTGGCCGCAGTCAAACACATCCAGTGCAATAATGTTGCAATGCCGTCACTTTCCACCGTTATTCTTTTCATTGGGTTGAGTGTAGGCGACAACTGGTTCTGAAATTGCCACTTTAAAGATGTTCTTTGATTGTTGCACTGACGTACTGAATTCCTAGGCTTAAGTCATAGCTACGCTGTAAGATAGGTTTATTCATAATTTTAGAGGAAACATTCAACTATTTTGGTAGGGTAACATCATGGTATGCGCATAACGGCCTTTAAGTTAAACTTACAGCTTTTTTTTTTTTAGTTGAGACCACTCAATTCCTTCAGTAAAATATAATTTGTCTATTAGTTTATACATAAAAGATAGTGGTTTTTATTTTTTTATTCCAATTTGTTATTAATTTATTTTGAAGACAAGAATTATGCAAATGATCACTGTTACAGAAGTAGGTGCAAAGGTATATATGGTACACATAATGTGATATATCAGAAATGCATACACCACCTGTCAAAAATCAAACATTGACCGAATTACTACTGCTTGTAATTCTAACCTCCAAAATTGAAAACAGTATATCAAAATCATTGTTGATATAATTTGACATTTAGTGTCTTCCCTTCCCCAATTGTGACAATTTCCAGGCGCGCACATTTCTTTTTTTACCCTTTTAAAAATATTTGTTGGCAGAAGGTGCAGTACAAAAGGCTAAAAAGGTCAAACAAGTCCCAGCTAGAAAGAATGAATAATGAGAGAATCTGGGTACGAGCACCTCAGGATCTTCACAGGGTTGTGATCCAGAGAGTCAGCAAAGACTTAATGCCTGTCTGCAAAAAGCAAATCACTTTTAAACAGAGAATACTTTAGTTTTCTGCTGCCAAATCTCACATGGCTGTAATGTGAAAGAAAAACCATTTACGTCACTTACACGCACATTTTAACAGCCATAAATTACGATCATAATTTGCGGTCGCATCACGTTGAAAGCAACTCAAAATTCAGCATGGTCATGTAGGGCTATGGAGAAATGCTGTGAATCCATCTTATCCAATAGGCCTCACTTTGTTAAAAAAAATAAATAAATAAATGTTCTTATTTTGTGAAGAACAATTTTAAGAGACACTCCCATACACTAATTCGTTTTAAACGACACTTAAGCATTCAACTCATTTCATCTGACTACCTTCATTGTAGTGTGCCAAAAAGAGCCTAATCCAAAGAACAATAGTTCATGCAGAATAAAGGCAAGCAGCTTTGAAATTGCCTTTTTATTCAATCATAGGCGTTTGGTGCTATGAGTTTTATGCATAATTGCACTGGTGAACACGAGTCATCACATTACAATAGCTGACCTCTAAGCGTCTCCTTTTTGTGTGTGGAGAAGATTTTAGGCCTACATGCTATTGGCTTAGTGTCAGGTGATCTGCGCTCTACACCCTGGTAGATGTGTGTGGAAAGGCAGCAGGACATTCAAAAACAGTCTCAACTCAACACATTTGATGGAAAGAGGTGCCCATTGTTAAATACAGTTCTTTGTCAATTATTCGGAGCAAAATGAGGAATAGCCCCTTAATATTTTAAGGATAGTTTCACTCCACTGTACTGCCAAACATACAATGTCTGCCATGTATTGCCAATAACTAATGAGGCTTTAGAATGTGTACTTGAATTGTGATTTTTGTTTTTTAACCATGGAAACAATACAACAAACATGTATTCATCTTAGGTTCATTATTCTTAGAAATGTATGTTCACTAAGTTTATGATGTAGCTTAAAATATGATGTCCACCTGCTATTAAAATCATTGGGCAAATTGAGGTTATGCACTTTTTAAGCTATTGTCACAAAGCTATAGGTATAGCAGTATGAACATTATATAGCACAGCTCATGTGGTACGTAAAAAAATTCAGTAAAAACAAACACATTTTCTGAACCCATAAAACAAACTTGTCATTAAAATACAGGTGGTAATGAACAGTTACCCCCACCCCCCCCCCCAGCAATTGAGTTCAATTCTATTTATAAATTGCAAATGGGCAAATGTTCATCCGTCCATAAATGCAAAACTATTCAATGCTTGCTTTACTAAGAGCTGCGTACACAGATAGGACCAGTACACTGTGGTTTGCAATAGCATTTTAAATCTACTGTATATCTTAATCTGCTGCCATGAATACCCTGAGGCGTATAAGATCATATCCCTGTCAGCTGGATTATTGTATATGGAGACTTGGAGACTTTCAATACTAAGCACAGCATTGAATGTAATAGAGGGTTTGAGATTAATACATTTTTATGCTGATTAACTCTACATATAACATGTCATCACAGTTAATTCAATCTTTATCAACACTTTTTAAAGGAAGATTAGGTCAGTGGAATAAACAAGGACACATCCAAGTTTACTTTTCCATAAGCAAATTAGCATACCAAAATTGGAGAGCTTTTTTTTTTTCCTTGCACCTGTAAAAACCCCAACATAAATTTGAAAGTTTGTCTCCAGCAGAATAGAATTGTGGAGGTATAGTTTCACACTTGAAGTGTCAAAAAAGAATCAAATTATTTTATCACTTGCTGGCTTGACAGGCCAAAAAAAATAAAAAATCAGTAGACAGTTGTCTCTGGCCAAGAAAGACCAAGAAGCACTGTGAAGCGTCTGGGCCAAGGCCAGTGTTAAGCTCTGCTAAAGGGCAAGATGTGCTTTGAAAGCCTCCAGAAAAACTTGAAAGATCATAAAAGTGACCGTCCAGGCCCTCCAGGCAACAATATGGCAACAGTAAAACAAATAAAAACCGTCTCTGTTCAGGCGATGCGCCACTCAAACTAATCTCTCTCTCTGCTGCTGCTGTTTTTGGTTTTTTTTTTGGTTTTTTTTTCTTTCTTCTTTAAAAAATGTAAACTTGGTTAGCTTGAGAACCAAATATGAGATCATCTTTCTTATATATTCCAGCTTGAATGACCTATTGTGTACTTGTAACTTCTGTGTCTCCAAGATAAATGCATTAAAATACCTTTTCATTTTCATAATTTGGTATTTCCCCAAGGACTGTTAAAGAGGAATGTGGTGTTAAGGACATAGCATATATTCCATTTATGCTGAGCCTGTATCGGGTCATACAAGTTAATGCAAAGTTTCACTGCCTCCACTGAACCTGCATATTATTCCAAAATTAACCTGCACTCTTGTGCATCTGATTAAGGAATCTGTTCTGCTCACCTTTTCCATTGCTGCTTTAAATGAAAATGAAATGTAACGTATAAGATTCCATGATAAAACAATGATTCTGAGGGAGGGGAACCCTTCAGGTCTGTTATTAGTATTCATCCTTGGGATATGCAGAAAGATCTGAATGTATTAAAACTAATGCAAATGACCATACTGCATTTTGGAATAAAAGTTTGAAATATTAATTTTTTTATTTAGATCCAACAAAAATGAGTGCTTTTCAGATCAGTGGGTCTGATAAATGCCTGAGTCTATCATATCAGTATAATGAGTTTGAATCACAATTTCCTTCTGCTCACCTGCAACCAATGAATATATTTAGAATAAATCTCAATAAAAGCAGCATATAGACAGATCATGAAATGGAAGGCAAAGAAAATCTTGTACATATTTCTTCTAGTGCATTGTAGTTTTTCATATAAATACTGAAATTCTCCATATTTAAAGAGACAGTCCTATAGTGATGCAGTTACAAACAGCTGTAACTGCTCTTTATGTTTAAACATAAGGACTGGTTTACTAAACATGTGAATTATTAGTATCCATCTCACAGAATGAGCAAGTTAAACTGGGAAATGAGTGTTCGCATTCATATTATCCATGTCCTTCTGGTATAGTTAGGATACTCAGAACCACAAAGGCAGTTGGCAAATGCATTTTAACAGTGCTAATGCTACTTGTGCGAGGTACAGGTGGATGGGTAATGAGCTGAAGGTTTGATTCTGGACTGGCTAATTGGGATGTTATCCACATTCCCATTTCATCCTTATTTACTGTGTTTGTAATACCTGCCTTCTGCCGCTCTCTCTTGAATGTCCACTATGCCCTTACAGTAATAAATGACCTTTGAAGTCTTATCTATGAATATTCATAATTATAGACAAAGGTTGGTCATTGATGTTTTGTGGTAAAATTATGCTTAAACTAACTGATGCTGTTACACTGGGACACGTCTACTAATTTATGAACAAAAATTGCATCAATAATAAAAGCTCTCAATCTCTTGGGTTTTCTTAAAATATAATTTCTCTTGACAGCCACATGTGGTTATTCTCTAAGAGAACTGTATTTTAGAATATCATTAGACCTGTCAGAAATAAGCTCAGCCACGTATCACTCAAAGCTGATGATTAAAAATGTATGTCTTGAAGTGGTGGGTGGAAGTTCCCATGTATTTAATTGGTCAGCACTGTACACTTGAAGTCACACTTTCAGATGGTCCTGCCAATGAAATTCTTTAGAGGCCAAGAAGGTGGTGAGGATCAATGTGTTATGAGGAGATCTGGCACGACTGGCCAACATTAAGTAAAGTAGCATTCTGAATCACATTCCAGCTGAAAAATAATAGGCTTATGTGACCTTACGGTTCACATAAATGTCACTATTGGGTGATGCTATGCCTGCCATCCTTTTTAACTGACAGTTTAAAGGGATGGTTTGCATTTTTTAGACATGTGTCCATTGAGTTTCTCTCTGAGTTATGTAATAAATTGGGGTACATGTCAGGCTCAAGCCCTCCTAATTTGAGTATGCAATGCTCATTCTCTGTTAGCCATTAGCTTTGTTAGCAAAATGGCTTTTATGGGAGCTCAGAATCATCACCTGACAGCTATTTAGCAAAGACACTATTAATAAAGCAACCTTAAATAAACACTTTGTCATATGCATTTATGCAAGCAAATAAACATATCAAAATGTAATCAACATTGCAAAAACAAATAAACAAACAAACAAAAAACAAGTTTTTTTTAGTTCATTTTGGGACTACTTGCCTTATCAATGGAAAAGATACGTTGTATAGCTACTCTTGCTAAATGCACTTACGGCATTGCCACTTCTCAGGGTTGCCTGATGACAGGTGCACCACAACTTTTCGTTCACTGTTTCCCCCGTCTCAATGGCTGATATAGAATCAGTAAGTTATGTGCACTCTCCTTTTGCTCTTGTCCTCTCGATCTCTATAAGCTCCTCATCTGCATATTCGGTTTCAAACTTGTAAAGCTCAGCATCAATTGAAATGAAAGCCATAGCAATCATTGCTACTAGAAATATTCAAACGCCCCTCCCAAAATTTTGGATCACTAGCTAGCTGGTCTGTGTAAAATGTCAACTTTGTTTACAAAAATGACGTTATGGGCCATTGCCAAGCAACTGATAGCATGATCAGCAGTCATGCAACCAGGAGCAGAAATTTATAGCATAACTCATGGTGAGAAACTCGGCGGACCGGAGTCTAAAAAATGCACACAATCCCTTTTAAAACTGACAAGGTGTATTTCTTGCACTGGTACAACCATCGGGAAACTGTTCAACAGAGGGGGAATTCATTACTGTACAGGGTCTTTTTGAAGTATGATACTAGAATATTCATTTTTACAGACCTCTTCACCCTTGGATATCATTTGTGAATCCTTGCTTAATTTACAGTCAGTACATATCCCAGAGACCTATTAAGAATCAAGAGCGTGTCAAGAGAAGATAATTGTTTACTCTTGAGTAATGTGAAACCATCTCAGAGACTGACTTGAACCAGATGACCCTCTCTGAAAGTTTATTATACTGATGGTCTTTTGTTCACCCTACCCTTTTTACACAGTTCTTTGTTTCATCAGTAGTACTTTGATTGTACTGAAAGTATAATTTCAGAAGTATGATAAATGTATTTGTACCCAGTTATAAAATAGGTATATTGTGGCTAGTATGTCAGATTCACCTTTTCAATAAGAGTACTTTATTCACATATTTTGTTTCTAAATAAGTCTAAAGTTTCTAAAATAGCATTTGTGTGTGGAGACCAACTCGGCATATTCTGTCCCCCGCCCCCCCTATAATCACCCACAAATTAAAAGGTCTGCTTTTACCAGAACACCTTTGTGTTCCTGCAAAGATCAGCTTTTTCACTGTGCATTGACCAGATCATTAAAGCACTACTGTGCCCTTTATTTGGGCCCAACCTTATCCCAAAGACTGATCGAGTCCTTATTCCACCCACTCTGTGCAAACACGAAATGTCAGACCTAATCCTCAAGCCATCAGTGCAGGCCCTCTAACTGCAGTAATTAGTGGTAAGCAGTTAAAGGAAGTATACAATTAAGGACCAGCTGAAAAGCTTGTTGGCACAATGGTTTAAGTCTCTAAACAGGAGGTTTATAATCTTGTGCAAAGTGAATATGTAGATCCAGGTTTTTGTTTGTGGCCAGCACTGAAACACCTGGGGCTTAATCAATTGGCAGAACGCTCTGCAATGTTAGTCAATCCGAGGAGGATGATCACTCAGAAGGGATTTCTGCATTTGGAACACACTTCGGGGGATGTCTCATGGTCATGTGATGGGGTGGTAAAGTTGGTTCTGCTGTTACGTGATAACGTATTGCAGGGAAACTAAGCCTGGCTACAATTGGCTCAAGTTGGTGCTCCAGAATGTGCCTCTCATTAAGCTTAAGGTCTTGATTGAAGACCATGGTGAGTTCATTATTTGAATCAGGTGTCACATTGCTGCGATAGAACAAATGTTTCCACTGACTGAAGGCCTTCTCGGGTAAAATTGGAAACTCCAGTGATACGTTAACTATTCACTTACTCATTATAATGTATCCAAATCTGTTGAGTGCTGAATAAGTGAATTCAGACAATCCTATGTCAACCTCTTGGTGTTAGAGAGCAGAACTACAGGTCAAAAAGTCAGGAAAAAAATCCTAGCCATAACCGAAATCATCTTCTGATGGAAACTATCCTCCATGAACATGTATGTGAATAAATATGCACAGGTTTCCTCGATACTGAGTCTCCATAATTATCACTAATGAGATTTGTGTGTGTGTGTAGGACAGAGTTTTGAATGTCCTGTAACTGTCTACACACAGGGAAGAGTAAATTTTGACATGGAGGATCGAACAACTCCATTTTTCCATTCTTCAGCCCAGAGCCGTACAGATACTCAACAGAACATTCAAGGTGAAATGACTGCAATGGATTCGAGCAATGGCCTCTTTGTGGACAAAAAAGGCATTACCAGCACTAAAATCGAAGAAAACAACTTTTGGGTATTTTACCTACTTCAAATGAAATGGTGTGATGAAATGTGCCATGTGATATGTGCTGCAATGCTCAGATGTTGCTATATTGGGACAGCCCTGCAGTATGTCACCATACTAATGCAATACCAATGGCCACAAAGCACAGTGCACTTCCTTGTCTTCTAAAAGTTTATGGTGTTCAGTTTGTCGTGTGTAGCAAGATAATCTCGATCTACCCATTTTTAGAATGCAATCACAATAACAAACCTTTCCAGTCTGTAGGCGTACTTCATTAAGACTATATCAGCTGTCTGTGAAGATATGTATTAAAACTTCCATATACAGAGAAAAGCTGAAGGCTAGGGAAATGGAAAGTGCTATATTTATAAGATACACATAGAAGCCTGTGGGAGAAATGCTTCAGGTACACAGTCACAGGTGGTGGAGTAGGAGAATCACAGTAGACACAAATTGAGGTTTATAGCTGCCAAAGTCTATAAGGAGATATAAGGTGCAACTTTAATGATTTGTGTGTGCCTAGATGAGTATTTAAAAAAAAAAATAATAATCATTTACATGTATAAATATATAATGTAATTATTCTGGTTTACTATTCTGCATTTGCTATTTAGAGTTAAGTATATTAATTCAGCAATAAGACTTACAAAATCAGTGAAAACGTGAGGGCAAAAATGAGCAATGGAAATGACAGTAATGGTTTTACGTACCAGAGCGTATTTCATTTGAAACTATTGATCTTGTGTTACTGAGTGAAGGGCAATCTCTTCCTTTCCCTCCTCACACATTATAAAAGCACTGACAGTAACAGTGAGCAGGTTGCATCTTACAGAGGAATGTCCCTGAGGTTGGTTCTAAATAAAACAATTAAAATGAAAAGTTTCTGTTGCTCATTGCATTGTCATTTCATGTTTAAATTCAATCTATGCGCATGTTAAAGCTAGCCTAACTGGTATTTGCTAACAACAGTTTTGTGAATGCATGTGTGGTATTAAATAACACCGAAGACAACCTTGACAATATAAATTCAGTACTTAAACCATCATTTTTTCTTATTATATACTTTAGCATGAGATAAAAAGAGCTACAAAAGGAGGTCTCGTTTGATGAGATCGGGTTTTCTGGAGATGTGACTGAATTTTTGAATATTGTTTTTGTAAAACAGTTTTTAGAACAGACCTTAGTTCTTGACAAATGTTGCCCTTTTCCCATCACAAAACATGCCCTCAACCAGGAACTGTTCTATGAACTGTTATATTTGTGCTGTCCCTAACCAAAGTGCTTTCTATAAATTTACATAGGTTTGACTATGATGGTGTTTAAATTATAAATTCATAAAAATATGAGACATCTCAAGCTTAACCTCTGATTTAGCCCTAAAACGTGGGAATATATTTCATTCATTATTTTGACATGACTCCTACACCATTATGTACCTTGACAATGACAACTTCTCTCCCTATTGAAATATAACATTACATAACAAGGAGTACACTTAAAATTTGACAGCACCTCTTCAACAAATGCTTACTTCTGGCCAGGTAGCCATCTCACAATGCATGCATAATGAATGCTTGGAGGAAAATGGCAGCCTGCTGTTTCTTTTGTCTGTCCCCAAAACGAATTTGCATCTGAATCTCAGAACTGATGGACCCACTGTATATCTAACTTTCAGATAACACTGTCTCAAATGAGTTGATTCAAGATATTTACACCAAAGATGATGGCAAGTTTAGGTTAAATTTACTACAGCTTTTTGAATTTACTACAGCTGTCAATTTTTTTTACCATTGTTCCCTGTTTATTTATTAGCACTTGTGAAACTGATAGCCAGGGCCATATACCCAGAACATTACTGGGATTTTAATACAGCAATACAGAAATAATACAGAAATATTCAATATATATTATCTTTTTGTCAATTCAAAACAATATAAACAATATATAGTTAATGGTTGGCATTTACCTCTGCTAGGTCCCATGTTTTTATATTAAAAATCTATAACAAAGGCTTGGGGGGCATAAGCCATGTTTATCTTTGAAACGTCCAAATGAAGCAAGGTTTTCAAGCAGTAGATTGTTGACACTATTTATTGTTTTGAACAGACATTCTTTATTGTTCATCTTATTATAATCAAAGAAAATGTCTAGACAAAGACATAAAACAAATATAGATGATAAACAAGAAATAGAATCACAAAGCAAGAACCAAATTTACATTGGTTTAGTAATTGTTTATGAAAGTCATCTCTCAAGTGTCATTACTCTTACCAAAAGTATAAAATTGGTCAATTTGACCCAAACTGAACACAAGGGTTAATACCACTATTTTAAAAAAGAATAATAAAAAAATCAACACTAACTAACTTTTATTAATTTCAGACATGCATTTGCACCTTATAAGATGAATGTACACGCACTATGGAAATGGCTCACAGCCAACCAGTCTCTGCTCTCTCATGTACTCTGTGCCTTAGTAATCTCCATCTCAATCGTTGCATGTGAATCTGCCTCTCTGCATAGTGCTGTAATGCCCGTGTGTGAGGCTTGTCATATCCAAGACGTATGGCTATGCAGTGCAGAACACAGCACATCACAAAGACTGCATTGACTGAAGTGTATTGCAATGTATCATCCAAACCACCCAAACATCTGAAAAAAACATTTTTAACATTCAAATGGCTTGCTCAGTCATTAAGCTAGCCCTGCCAAAAGCGTAATTAAAAGCAATTTCCCTGTGTGTTCTGGGCTAATGTATGGAGTAAGTAGCCCAGATTTTAACAAATGCATATCTTATGCTAAGTGATGCAGAGCTGGTCTCCCACCTTCCATGTGTCTCTCATTCAAGTAGCTATTAACTTGAACTTGGCTTTGGACTGAATAACTGAACACAGCTTGTATTTCAAACAGTCAAACTGAAATGAACGATTTCTCGCATCTGTGTTGTGTTCATGCATTCATATGAGTGGTGCATTCATAATGCCTCCAAAATAGCAGAACCTATGAGCCCGCATTTGAGTTAAAATCTGGTCTGGGTAGGTTTAAACACAAACACATTATATAATACCATACCTTCACAGATGAATGATTCTACTTACACACTCCCTATTGTGCTGCCCAACCCATGTTGACACAAATAGATTTACTGCAGACCTCAGAAATACCAGACCTGGCATGGGTGAAAGGTGCATTTGCGCTATAATTGTCACCACAATAGGGCCCTACATGTGTATGTAAGGATTGACATAAAATCCAAAAGCCTTAGCATAATGCACATACAGCAGCAACCAAGGCATACAATCTCATCTGTTCTGATTATTCTGTTTAATCAGATTGTATATTGTCATTATAATCCAACAGAGAGAACTTTCCAGTGTTACACAGAACATTCTAATTCATACAAAAGTCACACTTTGAAAACAAAGATGCCACTGGATAGCAGCAGTCTAACTGAATATGACCCATACCATCACAGGCTTCATAATATATAACAATTATATAAACCTGAAACTGATTCGCTGTGAAAAAGGCAGCTAAATCCCTTATTGGAGACATTAAATGCCCATATTTATGGAGGTTAGAAATATTCAATACCCAACTAACTGTGAATAAATCCCAGGTGCCACCTGGCTGTTGGAAAAAACAGGATTTCTTTACAATCTCTCTCTATCATTGGAGAGCAACAACAATTACAGCAGAGCCTGCACTGCCGTAACTGCACATTTAAATCTATTAGGTGGCTGCATTGAGGCCATTGTGGTCAGCATAATTACAATCAGATTAATAGCTTTGTTGCTGAGACCCATACCGTATGACACCAGTCATATTACAGTATGAATGTAACTCCCAAGCGCTTTTCTATAAAACTGACAGGCTCTGTGTTCCAAGTTCAAAGCTGAACATTGAATCCCCCCTCTTTTTTTCACGTCAGCCTATGTCTTGTCTTAGGATTTTAAAAATTTCAGCTGGTTGGAATTATTTTGCCAAAGATTTCAGTGGAGATGTATGTGGTTTTGATTGGCAGACTTGAGCAGGTCTTTCATCAGCAATTCCTTGCACTTTGTTTGCCTGTCTCAAAAAAAAAATCATGACTGGTGCCTTCTCTACAGCTGAACCAGGGAGCAGTGTGAGACATCCATTTTCTTTGATAATATCTTATTGATGTGTCGGTCATCAAAAACATTTCCCAACAGAATTACAACAAATGCTGATGGTAGCCATTTTTGTACACCATCAGCCATTGTCAGAGTCAGTAATAAGACCGTAAGTGTGAACATTTCACCGTTGGCTTATTGTTTGAATTAGTCTTGAAGGAGGTCTCCATCTAGTGGCACATAATGTGCCACTATACACCTTTTTCAAGAAGCCTGTTAAGTGCTATTGATTTATTCATAAAAGCAGACTGTCCCCACAACTGATATGCAAAGACTCCTTCCCCTCAAGCTATTACATTTTCCCCTTAAGATAGACTTTTTCTATTCTTTGTCCCATTTGGGCTTCTGCAGATGCAGAGAATGGTTGCTTTTTACTCATGTCACTGACTTATTTATATCTATTCTAATTTATATGTATATGAAGCTTGTAACGAGACTGAAAATTAAAAACATTGAAAAGTATGATGTACATATACTGTGTACGGTATATCGTTTTTGAGCCAAAAGAACAGCATTTAATTTAATTTTTCTTGATAGGGACCTTCATTTAACTCACAAGGTAAAAATGAGCCAGAGGGGTAGTTTTAAATAAAACATAAAATAAATGCACGATCATAAATACTCAAAAAATGATTTTGGTTACTGTGTTACAACAGTTACTTCAACAATGAATTCTGAACTTAATATTGCAGTGAGTGAAATAAAATTGCAAAAAAAAAAGAACTGTTGTGATAATTGTACCTGAAATATATCCCTATCGTTGCTGTACCTACAATTATTTCATTATATTTAGATTACAAAGAATCTACAAGATTTAATTTTGTCATGAAAGCAGGCAGCATGAAATATGTCTCTGCAGTTGACCACCCCCGTTATCTGACTCACAAGGATGAATTATTATCTCAGAGCCCTGCTTCAGCTGTCCCTGTTGACCCTGCTTCTGTAGCATTAGAGAATTACTCTTCCGTTTCCATCTCATATTGTTTTGGTAGATCTATTTCCTTCTTGGTGATGAACTTTGATAAGAACTGGGCAAGAGCAGGACTGTGCAATGAATCAGCTCCAAGCCTGTGCAAGGGCAGCGTGCATAGGGTAATGGACTCTAATATTTAAGCAAGATATACATAGTGTGAGTGTGTGTGTATGAAATATTATAAACAATGAATCATGCTTCTACATCCCCCATTTAGGCAGAAACATGGCTGACACACAACATGGATATTATGTTGCATAAGTGCATACTGTACCCTTGGTGGGATTGGCAGTGTTTGTAGTATAGCATTTTATCTAAGTTTAAGACTAGGGGCCAAATTTACAGGGACAGTAATGAGACTAATAGCGTTTTTTTATAATAGCGTGCTGCATCGGATGTTTGCACTGGCAAAATGACAAAAATGTAGCATCCCTAAAATTAGAATGTTGGGATTAATGCAAATGTATTAGGGCGTTCTGATGTTAAACCTCAAAAATATGGGAGGAGAGGATGGAAATTTACACACATGACCTGCTAGAGCTAATGTATCAAGGCTGGTGACCATTGTGGCACAGGTAATTGCATGTGTTTTATTAACATCTGCAAACAGCAGGTGTTAACCAGCAAAAGGTCAGCATGGCCATTCTTAAGGTGAGATATCGTCAGCGTGTAAGAGTAGCGGAGAGTCACCATAAATGTAAATGTTTTTGGATTTTCCTCATTCATTCAGAAAATATTCACTGTGAATACAATGAAAGTTTTCTTCAAACAGCCTTGCCATATCAGTAGTCATTAGCCATTTCACTTGCATTCATTGCTTGATCGGATTGGATATACTTAAAACCAAGGTACACACAGTCTGAGGTTACACTCATACCACCTAGTCAGTATGTCTGTGTCAGAGGTGCAGAATAATTGAAACAGGAAATGAAAACACCCTATACTGTACGGACGCAGGTTTTCTGCAAATACTGATGTTAGTCAAGGAAACTCATTTCCAGTGGTAACGTGAGACCAGCCATATCTTAACATTATGAAGCATGAGGCTTTATTCATAAAAAGAACTGTGAAGCTTGACGCACAGGCAACTTTGTAACTTACTAGGAAGTGAGTTGTGGTAACGTCCAGATCGATTAGGAAAGCTGCTTTTGTTTCTTAACAGCAAGCATATTAGCTGAACGCATATAACTTTAAACAGTCAATTAAAGAAGTCTAACATGTTGGTGAGAAATTAATTTCTTTAATAAATATTAAACACCATTTTAAATGTCTGTGGTCTCCCCAAAGAACACAACATGTAGATGGTTTTCAATATAGCATCCCGAATCTCCAAATCTGAAGCCAACTGATACCAACTGGATTGCACATGTACAAACTTGAAATGGCTACGATAGCTGCATACTACATAAAGTTACTGACCATGTTGCATTTATAAAGCATTTATGGTTACTCTCCTGTGTTTGAGAAAGGAGAGAATCTTTTAGAATCTTTTTTAAAATGCATGCCTCCATCTAGAAAAGTTCAGAGAAGGTGACTTTGGAGATGGGCGGCTATTAGGTATGGAATTAAACAACCTGAAATATTAAAACTGTTCTGAATGTTTTACTAATGAGACATGTTAACATTTAAAGGTGACAGTGCCTATCCATTGCTTCCATGGAACTAAAACTATGTTGCTTTCCTGCCATCTGACAGACTCATCCTATATACTGGCAGAGCATTCAAATGAACTCACCGCAGCTGTGCTTATTCACATGACCAGTCTTAGTAAATACTAAATTGAAAACACTTGGCGACACAGAATTTTGCGGCACTGGCAGTAATTTGTGGCATGCTTAGTAAATATGACCCTAGGTGTCTAGGTAACCTAGACAACAACAAAGAACAATTAAGAAGAGATGGAAAAGGAGTGGTCAAAAGTCATAAAAATCTCCTGACATGCATAGAGTTACCATATGACAACAAAAATATATATTTATTGGGATGGCAGGTATGACATCTGTTAAGTTACAGCTTGGCAGGGCATGCCCCATACCTATGCAGCACCGATACCACGATTCTCTTCAAATGGCAAGATGAAAAAACAGGGCCAAGTTACATGAAATTTAGGAATCATTTGGTAGCATTGCTTTTGAATAAAGCTAGTTTTATTAGTGTAAACTAAGATTGTATGTTGTAACTTTGCCTCAGTCTCAGCAGGCCTAGACTTTGCAAGTTCTAGACAGTGATTTGTATTTGTGAGTAGCTTGGCATTTTTTGTATGTTGAAAACATTATTATTTTCATTTATACCATGCATATGTCCAACTAGCAAATATCCTGGAAGTTATAATATTGCCAGTTACTTATACACTTAAAGCATTATCTTTCCACCATGTTTGTACTTCCTACAACAATTTATTAAGTGTTAACTAAATATACATGGATTGATAGTCGATTAACATTCCTATTTTGATAGTATGGTAATGTATTTTGGTGATACCGCTTAAGGCAGTCAGCCAAAGTTTAAAAAGTGAATAGGAGACACATGCATCTTTCATCAGAAGTAATCAATAGCAATCATGCTGCTTAACCAGTTGTGTTGACATCCTGCCAGTTTTCTCATCCCTAAACTTGCCTGGCATGGATTTCTGTAATAAAAAAAAAAGAAAGAAAGCTGTTCGCGTGCTCGCTCTCTCGCTCTTTCTCCCACTCCCTCCCAAAAATCTCCATCTATTGCTGTTAACCAATAATAAAATCTGAAATTAATTTATTTTTTTTTAACTCTAAATTGCTTCATGACAAATATGTAATATCTTTATGGTTTTGACTTAATCAGGGCACAATTCAAAGCCATTGCATCCCTCCTGATGTTCAAGTGCAGATTCAAAAGGACACATGCTCATTTGAAACATGGGAAGCATTCTGTGTACGACATCTCAATCACCCTTGTTAGTAAGTTAGTATCGATGAAGTTCTGTTGAGTAGCATCAGGCACTGTTTATGCTAATGAAATCCTCATGTAGATTTTTCTTGTGCTCGTTTTCAGCTGCAATGACATTTGGAACGTTTTTTTTTTTCAATGTTTATGGTCGTATGGTTTTGGTAGCGATAGTATCTTGGCACCATATGAACTAGACACCAGGTGTAATACTCATCATTCTGCAAAAGGTGAGAAATTTGTTGCGCTTCGGCAGCAGAGTCACAGTATATTGGTAAATCTATCAGATGGCCCAGCGAACCTTGGCTCTCTTTGGCTCAGTGTGCAGTGCATCAATCACTGGTGCGAGCATAGCCACCGCTTCCTAATACAGAAGTGAGTTCTGTGAAAACAGTGCCTTGTGCATCTCTCCGGGATATTCTTTAAAAAAACAACGTAGAGGGTAGAGCTGAGCTTTCCGAAGTCTCAGACGGTGTGAGGCGTTATTTCCTCTGCTCGAGGGGAAGGTATATCAAAATGTGAGTCCTTAAATGAGTCTCCAGAGAGACGTGAAAATGGAGCGGATGGTTGTCTCATTTGCCCGATGACTGCAGATTTCATAATTCATAAGGCTGGTGTTACCTGTTGGAATTAAAGTGTTATAAAATCACGACTGTGAAGATGAGTCATATGCAGTGCATGTTTTTGTGGCTCAGTAAACCACATCCTAATAAGGCATCATGGTAGATGCTGTTTTCATCTTGCAGAGGATTCTGGGATTCTTATGTGAAGGCTGTTTTTGAAAATTTTAAAGACTTGTCAGGCAAATTTTTGTGTGTGTGTGTGCGTGTATATATATATATATATATACACTCACCGGCCACTTCATTAGGTCCACCTGTTCAACTGCAAACTGCACCCGTTAATGCAAATATCTAATCAGCCAATCACGTGGCAGCAACTAAATGCATTTAGGCATGTAGACATGGTCAAGACGATCTGCTGAAGTTCAAACCAAGCATCAGAATGGGGAAGAAAGGTGATTTAAGTGACTTTGAATGTGACATGGTTGTTGGTGCCAGACGGGCTGGTTTGAGTATTTCAGAAACTGCTGATCTACTGGGATTTTCACGCATAACCATCTCTAGGGTTTACAGGGAATGGTCCGAAAAAGAGAAAATATCCAGTGAGTGGCAGTTCTCTGGGCCTTGTTGATGGCAGAGGTCAGAGGAGAATGGCCAGACTGGTTCGAGCTGATAGAAAGGCAACAGTAACTAAAATAACCACTCGTTACAACCGAGGTATGCAGAAGAGCATCTCTGAATGCACACCACGTCAAACCTTGAAGCAGATGGGCTACAGCAGCAGAAGACCACACCGGGTGCCACTCCTGTCACCTAATGAAGTGTGAGTGAGTGTATGTATGTGTGTATATATATATATATATATGGATGTGTGTGTGTGTGCATGTGCACGCTTCTGTGTTTGAACAGATTGGTTTTATTTTAGCTATTCATGCAGTTTTTACATGTGTGTTTGTGCATTTTAAGTGTGCATATGTGTGTGTATGTACTGTATGTAATGATCCAAAGTTTGTGAATTGCTCACATTAAAATGCTTCACAGACAGTATACCACACAATTACAGACAAACCTCTGTACCTGTATGCTGCTTATGGGCTTATATGTGGGAAAACATAGGATTAGTAAACTCATCTATAAAAATAAGTCTTTTAGCTGCACAGAATTCATAGCCTATGCTTTCTGACACTGGATTGTTATGCTTTCTATACACTGCATGGGTCATTTTTAATTATGATGCCTTTTACATCATGGTCGATATACTGGATCTGACATTACGCACCACAGAAGAACCCAAAAGGATTATTCAGTTTACAGGTTGTCCTTCTATCACAAAGTGTTTTCCAGTTGAACTCACTCAATAATACATGGGGTTTGGAAACAACTTGATGGAAAGGTTACCCTTCAGTTTTCTTCAATTGATTTTCAGGTTGTAGGGTCAGAGGTGAAAGGTACAGACCAGTTTTTGCAGAATTAATTTCCAGCAGCAGGCAATGTGGATTGGATTGGCTACCCTTTTAATGTCAGTATCAGCCTAATAATTGCATTCAAAAGCCACAAACATAAATGAATCAATAAAATACCTGCCACTGATGACTATTAACAAATAAAGAGGCTCATGTTAAGAATTTAGTTTTTTTAAATTATTTCCAATTCCTTACTAATACGCACTCAGAATACAAGTTGCGTGTGTGCATGTGCATGTGCACGCGGGCGTGCCTGCGACACAATTTGTATTCTTAAAGCATGCGATTAAATGCATGCTATAAAATGTCCCTTCAGGCCCTTAGAAGCCTGGAGGTTTTAGGGGAACAGGGCACCGTTTTTCTTCAAGAATTGACAGTTTGGGTATTTATAATTCTTCAGCTAGGGTCCACCTATGCAATCTCAATACAACACTAGTAGGAATTAGTAACACCTTATTTACAAAGTCCATTTCCCAGCATTAAATTTATTTAAGTTTATTTTCTTATTTAACATTGTGTTTTTCAAATTGACGTGCATATGGCCACCCACCAAGCACTGTTTCATATCTTATCTCCAGGCTGGTGGGACATCGTGACTCAAATTGCATCCTGTCAAGAAAAGCAGTGAAAACATGGAGAGTGAACACAAAGCAATCAAACTGCTGTGGCACAGAGACGATGGGCATGGAGAACAACACCAGCAGAAAAATATATAAATATTCCTGCCTGTTACACTGCTGACGTGCTGGCAGAGTAGCTATTGTTATTCTAATGCCTGCCTTCATCATTATTAAGAATGCATACAGGCACTTGCATGCATGAATGCATGTACACACACATGCTCATGCATTAATCTGGATCAAGATTTCTGTGAGGTGGAACTAGGGTTGGTTATTGAGAGCCAGTTTTGAATTGGAACCGGTTCAAAATTTCTAAGGACTAAGGGAATTTGTTAAGAAATGTATACATGACGAATCCTCTTATCGAATCCTGAAAATTACGAAATGACAATTTATCTGACTAGTGGACAGTTGTGGCTGGGTTTCACAAACGTATTAAACTTATTTTGCTAGTCTGTGTGATTCTTTGAAATTTCAGGTCAGCAGTCAGCATACTTGTATTTGTGAAGTAAACTTATGTAATTGGGAAATGCAGTTTGAATCTTTTCTGGATTGCCATGCTTTCTGCAGGCCTGAATCCTGAATCCTTTCACTTTTATTCTGCTGCACTGTTCCTTGTGCTTTATGATAATTTCTACCCCATGTAGTCACGACAACCTTTCACAGTAATGGTTGAGACTGGTAAGATCCATATCCTAGTCCAATTTACCAGAACATTGGTTATATTAAATTGAATTACTTCTAAGTAATTGGTTTTTGGAGAGGAATGCACCCTCAGTTGAAACAGATTTCTATCCATATTTGAGTGCGTAAAGGATTAATTGACTATCTTCCAAAAGATGGTCATATAAAACCATGCCTTGGGTTGCATGAGGAAAAAAGCTGCATATAAACACACAACTTAACATTTCAGTTGGAGGCAATACTTGGTCTATTAAGACTTTCTGTAAGCACATCAGTTTAAATTCTTTTCACTTTAACAATCAAAGCAGTCATAGAGATGAATAAAAGGACAAGCAATGCAGTAGAGAATAAATGAATAATCTAAGGGAGGGAATTTTCATCCCAAGAAACCTCCTTTCAGAAGGGATCATTTGTCACATTAAAGAAATAATAATAAATAAATAATAAAAAGATATAAATGGTAAAATTGTTGTGCTCAGTCAAAATTACTTTCAGCAAGATGCCCGCAGGTAAGTGGAGTAAACGTATGCATTGAGAAGGTGCTGTCTACAAACCTGTCAAATCTACAACTAAAAATTTTAAAATTATTTATTTGACAATTCACATGGTGAAAAAAGAAAATCTGAACAGCACATGATTTAGCCTGTTGCTAACATCACAGCAGTGCCCAATTTAACAAGAAATATGAATGAATGGAATGTTTATAATTCCAAAGTGAATCAATCATTCCAAAGCGTCTTCCATATTTTGATTTATACCACAGTTTCTATAAACACTTGATTCTGATTGGTGTGCGTGCGTGTGTGAAACCAGGCTCCTTATAAAACAAGTTGTACATGAGTGTGTCCCAATGTACTGGCTCATAAACAAAGATCAGTGTTCTCCACCAAAACATTTTCTGATTTGTCAAATCAGGATTCCAAATAGCAATATAAACAGAGACCAACACTTGTCTTGATCTGTTATGTTGCTGAAATTAATGTTCAGAAGCCTGTGCAGGAGTTGCAAAAGCACGATGACGCAATTTCTTAACTTGTATACATCACATGATTGCCAGAATGGAACTAGTACCCAGTTCCAATATATAACTAACTAGTTAGCCATCCAACTCCACCAACTTCAGAAAATCTTCACTGACTCCCATCAGCTTACTGTGGCATTGGGCTAATTTTAAGCCAAAAAGTGGTGACTAACTGGTAACTAGGTTGGGTAGCTAGCTATCCAGGTACTTGTATATAACGACAGAACAGTGCAGCTTGTTGTGGTTTATTCCCTTATAGTGCTCAAAGGAAAGCATTACTTCTGTATGATTCTGTACCTCCACTCACCTGACATAATAAATCAGAATAACACTGAAAATAAGTTAGACCACAATTATCAATTTCTCTAAACACATTATTGTATTGTGGGAATTGTAAACAAGCCAACAGTTTGCCAAGCAGTATTAAAGATGTACTGGAGGATTACGGTATGTGTGGTTGATTTTTCTTTTTTCCCCATTTTACTTAACCTTCATTTTACTAGGAGGTCCCACTGAGAAGGAATTTCTGAGAGGGAGGTTTTGCCATGGAACGTTTTGAAAGCCTATTACATCTCAGAGATATCATAAAAGTAACATACAGGCAGGAAACCTCAAAATAATAATCAATGAAACCAACAATATCAGTAAAATGGGCATATCAACATAGGCTAAAAACAACACATTTAGTAGCAGACTGAATTTTAAACTGCTAACTTTACAGTGCCTCTTCCTCCATATTAATTCCATCACATGATAGGGAACTGACCCGTCCTATCCCCATGTAAACTTCTCACTGCGAAGCATACAAACAGCCCACACCCCCTGTGTCCGCCCGATGGCAATCTAGGCCATAGCCCCATCTGAATCTTCCCTCTATGTAATAACGTCCCTGCTTCACATGTCTGAAACCACAGACTTTTCCCTTTGCTACTCTTACTGACTACATGTCTGGAGTGATGTCCTGTCTCTTCTGCTCTCCTTGTTCAGTAACTACCACAGAGGAACTTTAGCACATTCTCTGCTAAATGTTCTTTGCATGTATGAATGACCATGCAAGTGTAGTTGCATTTTCATTTTTACCATGGAGCATCACCTCAACCACCACCAATTAAGCAATAAACCAATTAAGCTTAGCATCGACCTGAAGAATATTGATTTGGATCTAATTTATTGACTTTATTCTGACTGAACATGTCTACAGTGTACTGCATTTACATTTTATTAAGGCGGCCATTTATTATGCCTTGAATTTCATTCAAATATCTAGAGCTGAACTTGGTAGTTTGTTTCTATAGAAGATAGGGCCTGTGTCCATGCATTAGCAATGGATCAACAGCACAGAATCACATTTGCTGCACCCATTTTGTGAATAACTGACTATTGTGATACTTCGTAGTTTGCCTAGGAACTCATCTCTGGGGGGAAAAAAACATCAGTACACTGCAAGTTGAGAAGCTAGGATCTGGAAGGAAGGCCCTTAATCATGCCAATGGTTACCCGTCTCCTCTTGATGATGATGGCAATCATTATCAGCATCATCAACTTCATCACCACCATGCTTTCTGGTGTGCTTTAACTGCATTGATATACTGTATGGCCTATATTTCGTAGCTCGACACATTGGCACCGTTGAAGTATGTGATCTTTCCCATTCTGAAATATAAATCGAGAATTTCCTGTAAAAGGGGAGCGTCCATTAAAAATTCACAGTGGAATGTGAAATACAGAATTTGATATGGCCAGTCAAGAATTTTGACATGGTGAAACCAAAACATATAAAAATGTCCTTTTAATAAAAGCTGATAATCTGCATTTTAACCACATGTGAATTGCTTGATTACAAATCCAAATCCATTATTGAGTGCAGAGCCAAATCAAGAAAAAATGCCTCTGTCCAAAACAATAGGGAGCTATACATATATTTCCCTCACATATACTCTTCTGCACGTCCCCTCTTGTCTTCTCTTTTGTAAGTTAATTTTGCTGTAATTTCACTCTTCCTTTTCTTCTCATCATCCTTGTTCCTAATTCACATCTTCCCTTTTCCCCACTTTGCTGGCAGGAACCTACAAAAAAACTGTGAGCTTGGCCTAATATTCATCCTTTTAAACATTGGTTTTCATTCCAGAATAAATAAATAAACAGTAGCAGGGCTTCTTCCACATGCGGTTGTAATACAGATTTGGTTATGTGTTTCTTTTTTTGCTTCCACTATCATCAAATTCTGACATAATGATATGTTGTCATCTAAAATATTGTATAACCACTTTAGCTTAAAAAAAATAGATCTAGGTCTTCCACAGAAAGATGACAATCCACTCATATTTTAATAACTACAGATGTATTAGGCTGTGCTATATACACTGCACATAAAAAGTATGGTAATGGTAGAGTTTTATTTTATTTGTAATGTATACTTAAAGGCAGACTATGCAGGATTTCTTTACTCAAAAAATATTCTAAAATAACCATGATAAGGCATATTTATGATGCACTGGCAATCTATGACTTTACTTAGTTTCACCAAATTATTTCTGCACCTTTTACTTTCATTCGTTATTTTATTAAAATCATCACTTGAATCTACAGTGTTTAAGAAATGCTAAAGATATTACAATATTAAACTACTGCCATTGGAACTGCCTCTGTTGCCTTCAATGATGATGTGACTGCTGATGGCAAAACTCATTGGGTGGTGAGTTCGCCTTGCAGCAGGATAATGACCCCAAACATACTGCTAAAGCAACTTTTTTCAGTTTTTCAGGACCAAAAAGTGGAATGTTCTTGGCTGGCCAAGTCAATCATCCATCCTGAATCCAACTGAACATGCATTTCAGTAGCTAAAGACCAGACTGCAGGCAAAAAGCCCCAGAAACAAACTGAATATGCCTGCAGTGCAGGGTTGGCAGAGCATCACCACAGAAGACACCCATTGTCTAGTGTTGTCTATTGCTGGCAGACTTCCGGCAGTCATTTCAGATTATTCATCGGTCCCATTACTTTTGACCCCCTAAAATAGGGGGCTATGTACAAAAAGTGCTGTTTTCCCTACAGGGATGACCCAATATGAATGTAAATGCTCTCAAATTAAAGCTGGCAGCCTGCACTTTAACTTCAAATTCATTGTTTTATTTCAAATCCGATGTGAGCCAAAACGCCAAAAATAGTGTGACTGTCCCAATACATTTATCTGTGTATATATACAAACACAGGCTATGTCAAGTTGTTTTAGAATGGGATAAGAATGTACTTATGTGAATATGTGTGAATGTATTCAGTTATATGGGAATGTACATAATGCAAATCAAAGCTACCTTTGATTCACAGGAGACCCTACATCATCCTGCCCTTATCGATTTGATATGAAGCTGACAATGAAAAAAATACACACACGAAAGAACAAAAAAAACAGTTTGATCAATGTTTGCACATGTGTCCATGGATTCTCTTCAAATCAGATGGGATTCTACTGTCTTTTGTCAATAATGTACTCATGGCAACTCATGTATATTTCATGAGGAATTAATCTTGCAAGACAGTTTGGCTGTTTGGGATTCAGTAAAGCCCAAAATGACAGATTTTTAAATATTGATCCCCATAGACTACCGGTCATGACAATTATGATTTGGCAGCCATGCACAAGAGCACAAATTTCATGCTTTGCATATCTCTGCTGAAAAACTAAGAATAGGACTTTTTTTTATCCTTCATACCAATTTATTCAAGGTACAACCTCAAGTCCATCACCATCTGCTAAAGTTGTGGAAGTTGTCTGCATAAAGTATTCAAATTACATGAAACTGCTGATACATATTCATTTCTATGCATAACATGGCTTGGTGCCAAGCCATCTGAATCTTCATTTGCACTCACCTTATTAATGAGCAATTAAAAAAAAAAAAAAAAAAAGATATCCCTTGTCCACCCACATAGGAGAGACTAACAAAAGACAAACAAAGGTACTCAGCTACACTGCATGTGCAAAATTATATATTTTAAAAAAATATACAAAACCTTTTGTATAATTATAAGGATTCTTAGGTAGGAGCTGCACAGAACAAACTCACAAAAATAAAACTAAATCAAAAAAGGCATGAAAACATGTTTTTTGTCTGGATAACCAGGAAACGTTGCCCCAGCTACCTGCCTCTGTTTAGTTTACATCCTGTTGAGCTTGAACTTGGCAAGTAAGCAAGCTTAAGCTATATAGAGCTTTGTCTTTAAACACCTACAACCAGTGTTTGACAAGTACTGTACGAGTGCAGTGATCCCCTCATATCTGAATTTTCCAACCATTTTCACCATTGACAAAATGAACTTGCTTAAAAACATAATTTTGTCTGGAACATAATGGAAGCTGTTCTCAGAACTATGGAAGTGCATACTCTATCCCCTCTGTTTTAATAATACTGAACTGAAATGATACTGTACTTCAGAGCACCACTTAACCAAATACAATCATAGTCAATAGTGACGTAAGTGGTAATCCAAATCAGTAGCAGATTAGTTCAAGTAATGAGAAGCATCTTGGCATAACCACAATTAGTGTAGATGCCTGCTGGTGATTTTCACTTAGAGCACTCAACTGCTTTGGGTAAAAACTCCAGTAGCTTGAACTGCAACATTTCTATGTAAATGCTTATTTAATAAAAATAAAAAACCAAGGTAAGAACATAGGCCCTGAGAATTTAGACTGGCCCATATCTCCAAGGAAGGACAAAACTTCCATTCATCACACATAATGAGCAGAGAATGAGTGTATTTCCAAGCAACACAGGTAATGGGGACTAAAACTGTTGTTTTACTGGAATGAAATCACACCAGTCATGCTTACAGAGATATCACATCCATGGTAACTTTAGGGAGGAATTCTAACTCTACTCAATTGATGACAGTCCCTTGTTTTCACCAACCCTAAGCTGCTATAATTAGTCTCTGGTGGTGTGATTGTGATTGCTTGTTAAGTGCGAGTGAGATACTGCTATCCACCAAAAAAGATGGGATAAAACAGATTGAACAAACAGTGTGAAAAAACAATCCCCTTACGGCACACCCATTTTACCCTTTCTGACAAGCATTGGCCCCAAAATAGGGTTGCTCGGAAACTGAAAACGGCCTCAGGTGTCTCAGCAAATGGACTAAATTTAAAAGATGAATTACACTTGTATTTATTTTAGTGTAGAAATATCTTAGGGAGCATTATAAAAAGATAATGTTTTTGGCAAGGGTAGCTCCTTGGTTTTAGAAATACACTACTCTTGATTGATTTAAATTTTTCACAGATTTAATCCATTAACTGGATATATGCAAAGACTAAATGACACCGCTTCAATTCTGGGATATGTCAGTAGTTGACTACAGTAGTCTCAACAAATGCATGCCAGGCACTCAAAGGGTATGTTTAGAGATACACCTCTCCTCTAATCATTGATAGTTATCTAGTAAAATTGAAAAACATACACTGGCTTCCAGGTCAGTGTACCAGAGATTAGCATATGTTTCAGCTGCTGCGATTGCGTGAGTGCTGGTAGTTCAGTGGTGACTCAAGAGGTGTAACCGAACATTCAAAATTTTAGGCAGAAAACAGTCCAAAGCGGCAATAAGATTATCAAGAACTAAAAAAGTAACTAGTATAATCATAGCAAAATTATTCTCCAGTTTCCTAGCAACCTCCAGTGGCAACATAATTTCAGTGTAAAAAATAAATTATTAAATAATCATAAATTCTCTCATTTCACATATTTCTTAACACACTGATGTATTCTGTTTCTCAAAATACTGACGATGATCAGTATTATGCTCACAAGTATGAGGGCATGGAGAAATGGCAAGGAAATCTAAAAAGAGTCTGATCTGAGATCTGACTGTAAGGACAACAAAATGAAATGAAACATTCCAGAGAAATTTGATCTACATCCTCCGGGCTCACTGGTTACTAATGAATGTTTGTTTGCACCTTTCACCAGTTTTCATATGCATGGAAAGATGTGGCAAATATTAGCTCAAGAACTATTAAAATAAATCCTTCAGGAGACTAAACCTGTCCAACTATAAACTATAAAGACATGGCAAAGTGAAAAGAGCCATATTGTCAGGAATCGCTTACTGCTTTCTTCAAAAATCATTGAATTTTTCTAACCTTCAGGCAGGGACTGCGATAAGTGGATGAGGACGATAAAATCAACTCTGCACAGCAGCATGTACTATCAGTGGTCTTGAACCCCTCTCTGGACACAAGTGGGAAACAGTGAATCAAATTTAAAATACTGGCATCTTTGTACTTTTAAAAAGCTGTGTGTGTGGGAGAGTGAGACTTTCGAGTGAGACTACGGTGATGAATTAAGGAATAAGGTAAGGAGTCATCAGGCATTTGCCATAAAATAGTGCCTCACTGACTAGATGAACTCCTTAAGCACAGGGGTCTGGGGAAAAAGAGAGCAAATAAACATGTACCTGGTAAATATTCGAAATAACTGAGGAGACACAGAAATGGTTTGTGAAGGTTGCTGAATTATTGAATTTTTCAGATGATTGGCTGTTGGCTTAAATTTGTTTACTGTTCAAATGAATGCCATTTTTAAACTAAACTTGATCAGAAAAAGGTAGCTAGTAAAGTCAGACTAGGGTGGGTGTGATGTGAGAGAACTTGCAAAGAGTGTAAACAAAGCATAAGCAATTTAAGAAACCATGGGATAAGATGACAAAACTAAGTGATTGCATAAAGGAAAAGAGGCGGAGGCTGTTCAGAGCCTTAGGGCCTACCCATAGGAAAGCTGTGGGCCTAGACGAGCCACTGTCCCAGGAAAACTAGGTGCAAAAGAGCTAGGTGCAAAACCCCCAGCGTTCTTAGAAGGAGAGGACAAGCATGTATGTGGTTTACCATGTCAAGAGCTGCAAAGAGATCCAGTAGGATTTGTTTTTTTTCTCTCTTCTTCTTCTTGCCTGACATGTCGATCTGTCATTTTGTCCCTCCCCCTTTCCCTGGAGGCCCACAACGGAAATAACCCTTTGGGCTTTTTTGTGGATTTTATCTTCTGCAATTTTAGAAGTATGTAAGCACTGTATAAATGCAGACTTGCATGTATCTTTTATTATTGTCAAAATAAATCTAACCTAAGCTAATCAGAACAAAGTGGGGAATGCATTTAAGCTAATGTTAGTTAGCAAGATGCTAAGATGATTTCAGACATTGTTTTACCTGTATTTGATTTTGTTAGCCAGTTGATTTACTAAATGAATGTTAAAACATTTTCCTAACAATTACTAAAATTCCTATGGCTAGTAATGTTGTGTACCACCCATTTTTGGAGAAAAAGCTAATAAAACCAAATCTCATTATGATAATCAGGAAACATAAAGAAAATAAAATGAAAGGGAATCTTGAAAAAAAGGTGTTATTGGGCCTTATGTAAATACACATAATGGCCTAAATGATTAATACACTCTGATGATATGTTTCATCACTTCAATCACCACAATTGATGATTGAAGAGATTAAATTTAATACGGGCCCCCTAAATCCAGAAAAGGGCAAGAGGGCTGGAACTGCTGGTGATAAAACCAGCAACAGGCATCATCACAGCACTACTTAAGGGTCTCGAAAAGCCCACGATCCACTGCTCCAACCTTTTTCCACCTTCAACAGCCTGTCCAGCAGTCACGGTCACTGCTCTGCCCTCCACTGGCAACAGTGGCAAACGGCGGTGGGTGGACAGACACCAGAATCACAACTGCAATTACCTTTATGTTCATATTGGGCTTTCAAAATTGAAATATAGCTCCGGGATCTGCCAGATGCAGGGGTGGCCCATGTCCAAGTGCTGGTCACAGTGGCAGCCAAGAACCTATCCTGTAAAGACAAGCACGCACAGACACAAAGCGTGCGTGGACGGCTGCCCAGCTCCCCCCAGCTTCCCTCCTGAAACAGCAGCACAGCACTGTACAGCTCTCCCAAGCAGTCTCCAGCCACCTCCTGTCACCAAAGGGAATAACACACTTCCCTCGCTTCAAAAGCAAATACTTTTTTAAAATCAGCGCTCCAGTCATGCCACAGCAGACTTCACTAGCCCTCAGTACTTGTAGCATGTAGTATGGATGCATTCTGAATAAGTGCACACCTGAATGCTCCAAACCCCACACAATGAACAGACTCATCTACCAAATACTTCCTGGCTAAAAATATTTTTTTCCTTTTTACCCTCGTCCATGAGTGCCCATTTCAATTTTTGACCAGAAATACAAGGAAAAAGCATGCAACTGTATGTTTGTGCACAAACTACTTATCAAGTAAAAATAAAATGCTGTAGGAACAAATACACAAGCAAAAAATAAAAAACCTGTGTGTGTCAATTCCACAAACTGCTGGATTGAAAGCATTTTAAAAGATGTGAAAATGCATCACATAAGGATTGCAGTTTAACCACTTAAATTGCACCAGACCATTTATAGGCCAGAGTGGGTTTATTTGCATTCATTCCATTTATTTTGTTTATTTATTTTTTTTACGGTGAAATTTTCAATCTGGTCATACAATATACCGTTGGAAAGGATTAAAACTCATGGTTCTACCTCTATAGACCATTTAAAGATGCCAATGTTTCAGCGACAACGGTTCTTTATTGTGTAATATCAGGTGGCAAAACAAGGTTTGGGGGGTCCTCACCTATGCATTTTGGAAATCCACTGACTACACAAATCTTGGTAAATTTGATATCTTATCACGGAGATAAAAAATATTAATCCATAGTCATTTTTAGTACTAAAATGTGCTAACTTGGACTCAGTCACTAAAAACAGTTCACCTGATCCAGAAAGATTGCTATTCAACTTCATCCCAAAGTTGAATAGCAATCTCAGGAAAATAGCTGGAAGCCTTTGCTCTCCCAGTGCGCAAGTGATGAAAATGATCTTTGCATTGATGTTCCAATACTGTTACAGGGTGCTTAAGTGCTCATGGACCTTTGTGAGAAAATACAATCAAAGTATTAGGATAAAACCTTCCTGTGATTAGGGAAATGTTTAAAGATTAGGAATCACCCCCTAATTAGTCATTTTGTAGACCTGATCCAAATTCAGAATACAGCATCCATGTATGCATGTGTGATTAAAAAAACATGGACCCCCCCACCCAAGCCACTTATTTTGCAACCCTACTGTGATCACTTGCATTTGAGTCAAAAGTTCATTTATGGTCTTATGAACATATCAAGAATTTCTTCAGACTTATAAATGTGTTTTTTCAACGTGTGCTTCAATCAGAATGCCACTCCTTCAAAAACTTTGGTTTAAAAAAAACTATGCAATTGGAAAGTTCCACTCTTCCAAACCTGGTCTGGGATTCTCATTTCACATTTAAGTGCTGATTTTATTATTACTGTCCTTCCTACCAATTCCATTTTATTGCTGTATCTCATACAGTATACTGCATTTAATATCAGATCAATATTCATTTTATTTTATCTGCCCCAAAGTAGATACTCCTTTCCTTTGGTAGGAGCCAATCTGTTGTTGTTTTTTTCTTTCCCCTGGATACTTAATATTGGCTGAGAGATTTGTAGGACTTGGGCACACACCCTTTGTCTCCACCAATTGTCTCTTAACCATTTGGTGCACAGTACATTGTTCTCAAACAATGACATTGCTCATACATTTGTTTTTAATCTGAAAACAGAGGAATGAAGTCTAGTTGCATGAATTAAAATTTATACAAGAAAACTTGTTCTTCCCTGAAGAGACCTACGGCCTCCATGTAAACAACTATCCAATTTTCGGAATGGGCTACTATGCTACAAGCTCCAATTCAGTCCTCACATTTAGTCTCCGTTAGCCAGCTTATCAATATAACATTATATATTGGAACAGACTAATCAGTGCAGTATCCCAAAAACAGGTTTTTGGCAATAACCTGTACTGAGTTATTCCTTGTGTCCTAGGAACAGAATGTGCTTCCACATAATCACAATGATCAGATAACTGGGGGAACAACACAGGCTCGTGCAGAACGCAAAGACCCACTCAGCGTATTCCACCAAGCAAACACCAGCCCCATTTATCAAAAGATCATGTGCTCAGATTCAATCAATCAAATATGTTGCCTTTATTGCATCCTTATTAAAAGAGTCTGTTCTCCAGAAGACCCACAGAAATTCCAGTATTTTACATCTTTTCAAAGCTATTGAACTCAACAGCAAGGTTATCACATCGATTCTGTATGTGGGGTGATTACTTTTATAATGATTTATTAACCACATAACCTGAGGTTCAAGTGTGTTTTGGCCATTTGAGTGAGAGTCCTCATGCAAATATTTCTGAAAACCAGGCCTACAGTTTAAAACCAGCTTTTGAGGGCTATCTTCTGTAATCTTCCTCAGGAAATAAAATGTTATAGCAGTTAGCAAGGGATTTATTACCCTTTTTAATGGTTAATGTGTAATAATGAACACAAATAAAAGCCAGTTCATTCCTGTGTCTAAGTTCATGTTTCAAGCTTTATTATAAGTTAAAAATTATCAACAGGCATTAACCTTGATTTTCTCTAGTGGAAAACCTCACAGCTAGCTCAGTCCTTTAAAAAACCTACTACTAAAGTGTATAGAAAGACCATGTCTTTCTCACATTATAAATGTCCTTTTCTCAAATAATAAATTAACAAAGCTAGAAAGCCAATGTGGGCTAAATTTGAAAATAAAGACAGAGAGTAGAAGAAGTTCACTTTGAACGAGCAGCACAGAAAATGGAACCAATGTCATTGTTAGGCCTTCCCTGCATATCCATATCCATATCCAAAAGTAAAATAGAACTCAGTGATTTCTTATGAGTTTATGAAAGGGGAGGCACAAAGTCTACTTTTAAACCAGTGAGAGTCCTGAAGCCATTTTTCATTATAAACAGCCTTGCCAATTACACTAAGGATCACCAATCAGCAGCTTGTTCCTTTTAACTTAATTGTGTGACGGTGTTACCTTTGTGCATTTAACATTAAATAATGTTAATTAAGACAAAGCAATCAGGTTACATCAATCAGGGATTGTAGGTTCAAACCCCAGCACTGCTGAATAAGTGGATAAGGTGTAAAAAAAAATTGAATCTGTGTAAGTCATTCTGGATGAGATTTTCTGCTGTGCAAATATTACCTGAAACTAACGAATCCCATCAGAGTTCGTAATTGTGGTAATATGTCTCCATCACTCTATGTAATAATGGAGGAGATGTCCAATTGAAGTAGAGGTTGCAGGCGGGGCGTGGTTTAAAAATAAACATGTATTGGTGATGACAAAAAAAAATGGAAAAGCCATAATGAGAAATGATGTTTAGGGAACTGGAATTGCGAGGTTGTGGGTTCAATTTCCAGATGAGACATTATCATTGTAATAATAAACCTGAGTTTCTGTATAAATGGATTGTACGTAATCTATGCAAGCCATGCTTTATAAGAGACCTGCTAAATGCGATAATGTCAATGTAAATGTAATCTAAAGGGACAAAGGAAAATAGAAGAAAAAAATGAAATATCTGAAATCAATGAGTCAGGTGTGCGTGTGTGTGCATGTGCTTGTGTGTAAAAACTTAAAGTCACTGTAATTTACCCAATTCAGTATAAAGTTCAGCAAAGATGTTCATTGTGGAAACATAAAAAAAAAAGACCGCTTACTGAGAAGATGATGTCCTCATAGGCCTTATCTGTCGGCCTCGCCCCACCCCACTCAGAAATGGGTTATAACATATTGGTAACAAAAGGGGAGAAGATGAAACAGCTTGTACTTTGTGTTATGAAATCGCAGTGTCTTGGCACCTGAACACATCAAGTCTGCCAATATAGCAGGCAGCTGAAGCGCTGTTTTGGACAGTTGCATGATTTATTTTGCATTGCCCGTCTGGTAATACCCACAGACTGAGCAAAGTGTTCTCCAGCAATGTGTGCTCCCAGGGATATGTTGAGTAAGCTCTGAACTTCAGAGCTGCACCCTCAGCATATGGTCCAGGTTTATCAGACACAGATCAAAGGGTAGTCAAGCAAACAGGGATTTAAGGTGTGAGTGTTAACAGCATCAGACCTCGGTGCAGTGACATGCCCCTCAGTCCATAACCAAACCTTGACTGCTCCATTTCTGACTGAAGCCAGAAGTCCTGAGGCACAGCACTTATTGGGGTCAGTAGGCTTTTACCCCAGCCTGGGACATCATGTTGTGTAAGAGGTAGGGAACTGGGCTTGTAACCTAAAGGGTGCAGGTTTGATTCCCAGCATGCTGCCATTGTACCATTGAGCATGGTACATAATGTGAATTGCTTTAGTATATATCCAGTAGTATTAATTCATACTATGTAAAAAAAAATGCCAAAGTTTTGTAAGTTGCCGTGGATAAGATTATCTCTTAAATGCCCATAAGATAGCGTAATGTCTGCTTCTTTGGGAAAGATTGACTCATCTGGTCAGAATGGCTCCTGCAGTCTGCCTGTACTGCTTACCCGTTTGACCAGAGAATGCAGACAAGCAGTTGATGGCCACACATGATTCAGATGATAAACAAGCGCGACTCCACTCTCCCAAATTTCAGAACAATGAAGTAACTGCAGGTCTATAACCATGATTCGGCATCATGAAATATCAGATTCTAAAAATGTCTTTAAAAAGGGACTCAATCAAAAAGTAAGGGTATTGGGGCTGCTGGGTGGCGCATTCGGTTATGGCACCACACTGTGGTGGAAGGGTGAGCCTCTCAGCCTCCGATCGCATCCGGACTATGCCAGCACCAACTGTAGCTTCATAGGGCAATGCGAAATTGGTAATTACATTGGATGGTATAGGAGGGTTCATTTGGTTAGGGGTCCAAGTTCATCACTATCTAGCAACCACCGCTGGTTGAACGGGCCCTTGTGGACTGCATGCCACGGCCGCATATGAAAGGTCGACCTCCAGCCCCACTTTATGCAAGCTTACTTGTCATCTGCCACGTGAAAATAAACAGCTGGCAACACCAAATGTTTGAGAGGAGAACCGTTCCCCACACAGAGCACCAAATGTATTTATTTATTTATTTATTTATTTTTTTAAATCTAAAAATAAATTAAAATGAGCATTGTTTAGTGAATGAGAATTTTTCAAAGTAAAAGACATTTCAGTAGAATTTACCATTAAAATGTTATTTGATTAGATACTCCACACAATTAATAGTTCAGGCATTTGGTAGCAATATGTATTCTGACACTTAATGATCATTAAGCAGTTTAACTTCAGCAGATGTAATAGCACCGCTGCCTGAACATCACACTGGTTAAAAGGATATGTTCCATGCTTTTGACATCAATTACTTGTCTGAGTCAAGCATTCTGTCATGCCATGCAGCATTCATAATAAACTTTTTTCACTGAATACAAGTTGGTCACCTCATTTCTCATTTAGCATTAAAGCAAATCAAGTCATCAATGACCTTTGGCTGGCAATTATTATAATGCTGAAATATAGCATTAGTTCCAATATAATACAACAAGTATAGGACACCCTTAATGTGTATTTTTTAATATATATTCTTTCCCAAGTATGAACCGTAGTGAGATTGTGCAAAGTAGCATTTATTGAGATACAGTGCCAGAATAATTTTTTGAATCTGGTGTTTGATTGAATTGCATATGCCCTTAAATAGACTCATTGTGCTTTATTGAACAGGTTGTACATCTAGGCTATGCTCAATAGCGAAAATACATGCTCAGTTTTTAAATATCCTTGATTCCTATGTGCAAGTAAATTTTCCTGAGCAATCTTCCAATGTAAATTTCAGTCCCTGCTTTATGGGTGAGGGGCACTGTGTGTGTGAATTGTGTGCAGTACTGTTGGAATTGAGGGTGGTTGTGGCTCCACCAAGCTGTCAGACCTTCCTAGATTCAGTTCCACAAAGCACTTCCAGGAGTATCTCTATGAATTATGCAAGCAAGCAAGCACTTGTCTGCGCTCTCTCTAATTGACGAAGGACACTGAAGGATGAGACGGGCCTACAAGTACTTTCACTCTCCCGACAGTCAGAAAATGATGAGCCTAGATGGGCTGAATGGCCCGTCCTTGTCATTCAATATTCTCAGTTTCGTAGGTGCTTCTTTAAAATATGATAGGACATCCCAAACTCTGAGAAAAAGAAAAAAGTATCAGTTTATCGGTTTAAAATATTTCGACCCATTGCTGACACCCTTCTTTTTTTGGAAGTGAATGTTCACTCGGGGAGGGCTGAATGTGTTCCCAAAGAAACTGGAATCCTCTGTGATAGGTGTTAAGCACATGTACATTGACCGAAGCAGTCTCATCTGTTAATGTCATCATTTTTATGAGCTCAGAATTTAAGTGGTTCCTTTTCTGAAAGGGGGCATGCAATGTTACTTTAGCATCTTAACAATCAACGATAAATGGGTTGATGGAGCAGGGAGGTTAACTCACTGAAATAATTTCTGTAGACGGTGACAGGGATTGCTTTTGCTGTTTTTGTCTGTACACTTCAGGCTCAGCAGGTGTTGAATTTGAGACTTCAGACTCAACAAGTGCTTCACCTGCGGGAACAAATATTTAGAAGTCCCTCTTACAGGCAAGGTGACGACATCTGAGCTCGGAAGTGCGTGTTTAAGCATTCCACTGCAGAAGAGGAAATGGCACCAGACCGGAAAATTTGGTTGCTAGGTCAGGTGCTTACACCACAAAGTCTAGTTTGGGTCAATGGCTTATTGGGAAAGTAAATTAGATCTGTTTTGGGACAATGCACTCCTATAATACAAGGCTAAAGTTGGTTGTTAGTGACAGCCTGAGGCAGATGTGAATAAGGACACAAACTAGCAGTCTGTGGACTACTGACAGTCAACCCACTTTGCCTTCTTCATTTCTTACAGTAGATATGCGCAGATACTATCTGTTTTAAAACCAGATAATACTGAACTGGAGCATTATCAGATCAATGTTCAGCTCACATCTTGTTTTTAAAGGTTTCTCTCGTCCCTCCCAGAACATTCAAGGGAATAACTGAGGAAATTAAGACTCGCTGAGGCCGATATCTGTGTACACATATCTAGGCTGTTACGGTGTCGCCTCTTGTGGAAGGTTTTATTACCTCTCTGAAGAAACTCCAGAACACAAAACTATTCAGAGTGTTAGAGCCAACTGTGTCCACAGCATACCACAAGGTCATTAATGCCCTTTGGATTTAAAGTTTGAATGCCCAATCTGTGACATTCAATTGAAGAAATCAATTGAAAGTCTTAATGTCTGTGTAGGCAATGGCTTGAGACCTGCCAGGTTGGAATTTCCATTTTTGTGGCCCCAGGTCAGCGTTGCATGCCTGGCTTTGTCACATTGCAGTCATATTTTTTTCCTGAGAATGGACATTTCAATAGTGGAAGGACATTACAATTATTAATTGCAAACATTATCTTTGCATAATGTCGAGTGCAGGAGTACCATTACCATTTGTGTTAGATATTCAACAGCAGAGCTGAATTACTTCCAAACTGATTCACGTTTGGTCTCCTTTAACAGAGTATATATGAGTCTACTCTGGCCAATAGTTGATTTAACACTGAACACGTTACCGTATAGCTCTGCTTTCAACAACTTTGAGGTACCTTTGCTAATAGTAATTTAGTCAGTTCTTAAATAAGCCAGACCCTGCCATAAATGAACTGAACCTATCCTTTCAGTGCTTCAGCTCGCCATCACCCAATCAGGGTCAGCACCTTCAGCCTCTCGCTGGTTGAAATATTTATGACTGTTGAGGGGAAGGTTAGTTTAGATTGGTTGTAGTTTTGAGTTACGTTTTGGAGCAGTGAAGAAGCATTTTATTCCTTTGTTTTATGGTGGCTCCCTAGTTGTAGGTTTAACTATTATTGGTTTCTACCTCTTTTTTTTGTTCCCATGGCACTGAAGTTTGAAGGGTAATTCTCTAGCATGGTTTGGCTTGCTGATTTCTCCATCTTTCTGTCTCCCTCTGCTAATTAAATTTCTTTAAAAATGTATCTGCCCTCTCTTTTATTTAATTATAAGTAGTCACATCTGTGTAGTCTTTCCATTTTCATTTGCAATTGCCATACCTTGTGCATTTGTATTTTTCATTTTCAAAATGAAAACCTGGGAATCATGTTTTCCTAATAGATGAATGACTTTATGGGCACTGAATCTTGGTCTTACTACATCCCCTGAAGAGTCTTACAAAGCACCATAGCTGTCAGCAAAGACTGCAATTCAACAGCCACACTTCAAAATGGCATACAAGCACAACAGCTGTGCTGAGATGAAATGCCATCAGGAAAGCCAGTGAACAAGATGGGATATGATACTCCCGAGTAATAAATGTAAATCTTTTCAGTGGTTGTACTTCAGCAGGAATAATATACTTGACTGTAATATTATTTGGTCCGTTGTCTTTTCCTGATGCACCTTTATTGCTGTTTTCTTCCCCTGATGTAATTTACACTGGCAAGTGAGAAACTGGTTTATTTTGATTTGACATTTTGGTTACATAATGTGGAATCTTTGTCGAATGTAACATTACATAATAAAGACACGTCACTAGGGGGAAAACGTAAAATATCTTTAAAAAGTTACAATGATGAATGATCATGTGGTGGAGAACTAATTTAGTTCTTAATTATCTGGCCCAAAGTCTTTTTAAGAAGTGTTTATATTTTAAATGTGCCATACCATGTCAGTTTCATGTTCATTAATTTGTTTAAGTTGCTTGGGATATTGTCATTATACTCCAAACTACCCTGACACAATAATCTTTTACAGGTTTATATTTTTAAAATGGGGAAACCTTACATTTTTCTGTGTTAATAACTTTTTTTTACACATAGCATCTACATTGCATACATTTATACAGTTGGATATATACTGAAGCAATGCAGGTCAAGTACCTTGCTCAATGGAACAATGGTAGTGTCCCACAGAGTAATTGAACCTGTGATTTAGTTCCTCGCATTATTATTATTTCTTATTGTCTTTTGCACTTTAATAAAATAATTTTCACCGTTCACCCCATTTCTGTTGTCAGCCTCCTGTTTGACTGCTTGCCATCCTCACAGATCAAAAGACAAAAAAATATGAAATACAATAAAGCTAAATTAATATAGACATATCTAAGAAAAGGTTTAAATTTTCCTTAAAGCAAAAATTCCAATTTGAAAAAGTAAAACACACTTGTCAGAACATTAACGTTTCTATCAAAGAAACAGCACAATGGTGGGTGCCTGATAAAGCTGAAGTACTGTGCCATAGTCCTGTTTAAAATGCATTTAAATTCTAGGATGGTTTAACCTCTACTGCTACAGACATATTCAATTGATTTAAATGGACACGCATTGAATGCAAATACATTTTCAATTCTGAGTGGGTGTGATGGCTCTAAAGCTTTTTTTCTTTTTCGGTGCAGTTCATCACTGGAACCAAAGCTCTAGCTAAAATAAGAATCCCTTTCAAGCATGTGACAGAGTATAAATAGAGTTAACAGACAGCACAGATATAATCACTGGCGCGCAGTTCATTTTCATGACTGTCGCCACCCTTTAAATCAGCTCTTGGAGGCCTTTGGAATTTTGTACTAATGCTGTGCATTCCACACCTCCTACCAAACCCTGAGGCTCAGCATGCGCAAGTGTTTGACCATGTGCACGTGTGAGAGAGAAACTTGATCACCAGATCTCAAACGGATCACCAGATCTCAACTCAGTTGAACACCTGTGGAAGATTTTGGACTGACGTGTTTGACAGCGCTCTCCGCCACCATCATCAAAACATCAAATGAGGGAATATCTTTTGGAAGAATGGTGTTCCATCCCTGCAGCAGAGTTCCAGAGACTTGTAGAATCTATGCCATGGTGCATTGAAGGTATTCTGGTGGTTCGTGGTGTCTCACCACTTTACTAAGACACTTTGTTGGTTTTTCCTTTAATTTGTCACCCATCTGTATGTGTGTGTATGTATATATGTGTGTATGTGTTTCTGTGTGTTTATATATATAAAACATGCTATGCTTCTTAGAAGAATTGTTCCAAGTTTTACAGTCACATGTGGTATAGAAAAACTTCATGAAAAAATGAGTGGACCATTTTTTCTTGTGATCTCACTAACACAAACAATGCTTTTTGTGTCATATCTTTTCATAAAAGTAAAACAAAACCTGAGAATAACTGGCTTTATTTAACATAGTGGCAGTGTAATTAGGTACCTCTAAATTCAGTGAGAAGGTAGCACAGTTTAATATTTATCCCTCCAGCAGAAAGATGCTAATAGTCTCCAAAAAGGTGACCTGATCTGATAATCGTTCATTTACAATCATCCTATAACAGCTGTTGAAGGACTTTCAGAGCTATTGACGCACATTTGTCTGTTAATTCAGCTGTATGATGAGTCATTATGGGTTAAAGTGGGAAAATCTTTCAGATGCAGCAAATAAAACCGATTACTAAATTGAGACACTGTATATTTGGTCTCCAGAGGCTTGCACTGAGTTTAACAAATCAAAGGGGACTTTGCGGAACCTTTTCCTCACTAAAGTGCTTACATTAACAAATAAATTAATGGGGGAGGGGCAAAATAAAATCTGGGACATTGCTTTCTCAGAGCAATAAAAACTGTCCAGTCAGTACGAAGATTCCGTCGTAACTTCTTCGGGGGGAAAAAAAAAAAAAAAAAACAAATCAGGGTGCTGTGCAACAATGATACTGTTTGCAATCAAATTCTTGACTCCTGGCTCAGTGAACTGAACAGCCACTTTCAGAATGATTTATACCGGCTCATGAAAGCCACCTGACTGCATCCGAAATGTTCGGCCTCACAGATGCTCCTAAATTACTGAATAAGTTGTTTGATGTCCATTTGGGGGAAACATATTTGCCTGTTTTTTTTTTCTTCCCCACAACAAATAGTGCAAACTTTGGACAGAAGGGTAGAAATGAACAATTAACTGAAGTTTGAGACCTTCAATTAACTGGCTAATTATACTTTTGGGTCTATTTTGACAATGCAAAAAGTCTCTCGTTAGCAGAAATGCAGCTGTTGTGAATATTGGTATTTAGTAGTGGCACAGAGCTGGTCAAGTCAGTTGTTACTTTTTATTTTTATTGGTATAATTATTCCATGTTTTTATCATGCAAGTTGTGTGGGTGGAAAGGAAGCTGTGTCGGTTATTTTGGGGTATGGAGAGGTATTGAGAAACTAACAAGGAGTGTGAAAATTAATTGTTGAAATCCATTCATCTGCCCTTACCCATGTACCTGTGGCAGAAAAAGGAGAAATGCAGGCATAATAATAATAATAATAATCCTCCCTCTCCTACTGAATAAATTTGCCTCAGGACACACTAGCCTACTATTATCTATTTACCGACATTTCGACTAAATCAATAAATTAATAAAACACTTAATCTCCTCCTTGATGGTTTGTTTGATTTGCAGGAAACTTGTTTGTTTGATTTGGAGGAAACTTGAACTGTCAAATATAATATATTTAAACCCAGTATAAACAAAGTTTCAGTACTGAAAAACATGCCCCATAGAAAGCAATAGATTGCATATGGGCGTGGCTTTACAAAAAAGCAACTAAATCCCAAACAGTTACATATGTGATGAATC
Organism: Anguilla rostrata; assembly: GCF_018555375.3. Classification (NCBI taxonomy): domain Eukaryota; kingdom Metazoa; phylum Chordata; class Actinopteri; order Anguilliformes; family Anguillidae; genus Anguilla; species Anguilla rostrata. Next base: position 16,399,589 of record NC_057950.1, read on the forward strand.
TTGGTGTGTACATTGACAGTATACATGACAGCAATTAACTCTGCGTTTGAGAAGATATTCTAATGGTCAGCATATCCTTGATTAAATAACAAATACTATTTTCTCTTGACACACATATCAGTTTCTGTTCAATTTTTGAGAGTAGGTCTTTGAAAACACAATTTCAGACCTGAGATCAATAAACAGCTCATTACTCTTTGAAAGCAGCAATTGAGTTTGGAACTAAAGTACAGCATAATAAGGGAGGGTGAGACTGGAAACACAGTTTTATGGACTTTGGTGGAGTAACTAATATCAGTAAATAATATTTTGTGACAGTTTATAAATAAGTGAAATGCATTTGCAGAATTTGAAAAAAGCAGATAATTTGTCCAGTTAATCTGCATGTTTTGCATTTACACATTTGCAGTCAGTACATATTTATTTTATCATGTGCATCCTATATCTATGCACTATTTGCCCTGTATGGGCCTGTCCTAAATGTGTTGTGTATCTGCTGTTTTGTGTATACTGCTTTGTGTTTGGTGTATGTAGCTTATTGTATTGCATGCAGCATTGGGATTGTACATTCAGGAAACATTCTTCACAGATTGCCTCACAGTAGGAAGTAGACAGAGACAACCAAGGTAACTATATAAAATGGACACGATTGAACTAATCATCCCTTTACAATAAAAGCACTTACCTTTCCCAAATGACCTCTGCTTGCTGCATCTAACCTCAATTCCAATGCATGAAGTCACTCCTAAAACTGTGCAGGATAGTATTGACATACACCCAAATTACTTTTTTTTATCATATAAAGAACTGCCTTGGGCATCTTGCCTACCATATAAAAGAGCAGTAAGTTGCCTGTTTCAAGTAAGGCGAGTCATTTTTATGGCATCAAAACAGTATCAATTGATTTTTATATCCTACACTGGCTGGACCTTGCTTTAAGGTGAATACTAACCACAAGAAGACTGAAGGCATAAATCCCACTTCTTAAATCCAGACAATTATATTATGAACTTGCAGACAGATCTAGTTGGCTCTTGGAATTAAGTCTTAAAATAATGTGAGCATCTATCAACTATCAGTTAAATCAAACTGTAACTAATGCGTATAGCTTTTGCATCATGTCAAAGTTAGTAAGTTAGTTAGTAAGCTTCTCATCAGCTGTAAAAATCTGGACTGGCCTCATCCGCTGTAATAAAGCTTAAAAATGCTTGAACTTGTTACTGAAAAAAATTAGAAGCAAACATTGATAAACTTGTTCATATTGATGGAGTTGGATTTTTAAATGAAATTATTCATTTTTTTTAATTATCCTGTGATAATGTGTGCAAAATTCCACAACACATTCTGCCCTGTAGAATTTAATTTCATCAGTGTTGATTAGATTATGAGTAAAGTTTATTATTTTAATCTCAGGAATTAACATATTTATTGGTGACATTGGAGTGTTCTTGTTTCTGCTGAATATCAGGATGTTCCTCTTTCTAGGACCTTTGCCTCTGTGCTGTTGGAGACGCTGTCTTCAGGATGAGACATTAAACCGAGGTTCTGACTCAATGTGGTAATTAAAGATCCTGTGACACTTAATGCAAAGAGTTGGGGGATCCCTGGTGTACTGGCTAAATTCCCAACCAGGCTGCCTGAATCTGCCACCTAATCACCCCCCAGTTTTATTGGCTAAAAATTGTTCTCTTCCTCTCCACTGCTACTGATGTGTGGCAAGCGTTCTCATACAAAAATGGTTGCCGTGCATTGCTGAGGTAGGTGCTACACATTGGTGGTGGTTGAGGAGAGTTTCTTATTTTTCTGCTTCTTTGTGCACCTTTATGTCTCTTTCCCAAGTTGTGGTGATGAGGCCGGCACACAAATACAATTGGCCAATAAATAATCAGAGAATATAAATAATGAGGGGATAAAACTTGGAGAAACCAAAGGTTTTGGTTTCATTATCCTTCATTTGGTTCTACTGCCTTGATCAATTCCCTGATTACCCTCAGGGTCACTAATCCTGTCAGTATCTATGTGCCCTCTAGTGTTCTAGCAGCACACACTGGAGTTCTGTGCCCCCTGATAGTGCCAGCTTTGGCCAGAGTCGCAACATCTGATAATACATTCAAACATCTCATTGGTTGGCTGTTTTCCATTTCTTAGCATCAAACCAGGGATAAAAACTTTGCTTATACATAAATAAAACCAAAGTATTTAACTAGTGAAGTTTGAGACTGTGCTGCTGTAACACCAGGACACATTTGGCCATTTTTATGATGAGGGCAATTTGGCACATGTCCCTACAGTGACCTAATACTAAGGTGGTGTATCAACTGCTGCAAGCAAGTCTGCTGTAATTACGCGGTCAGTGCACTCCTGCAGTCAGTCCTTCATATAACAACCAGAGACAGTGGTGTCATTCCCCCCCCCCCCCCCCCCCTTTTCTCTCCAGTAGGCTAGTATTGATTATAGTCGTTCTTTACTACAGAACTATACAGGCCAAACACAATGGTGGGACAAGTTTTAAAAAAAAAAAAAAAACATAAACACAGAATGGGTTTCACGGAGTTTTTCACTGAAATGTGTCACAATTAACACAATACCTTAATGCACAATGTCAAAACACCTGCCACAGAGAGGAAAAGCTTGTGGTGATGTCAGTGGGTATGTGATGAGATTTCTAAATTGAGACCTTCCCCAGTGTGTGCAGCCATAGCCCAGGGCAAAGTGACGTTTTTGCCTCTAACCGTACATCTTCCTGCGCTGGCTTTGCTTGATTCAGGAGGATGTGACTCATGTCTGCATGCCGACACCCAGCCCTGACCAGTCAGAATCACATGGCTGGTTGACCATTGATTAGAACTGCCAGTAGTGTATAGCACTTGCCCCAGGTTGTGTTTCTCTTTGCATTTAGACAAAGAGCGAAAACATCGAAGCCAGTGCTGGAGTCACAGGAGTCATTTACTCCCCGCTAAAGTTAATTTCAACCACCATTTAACCACAATTCCTCACTTTCTTTGCCGGCTCTATTGTCCCATTCTGTCTAGGATTAGTCTGTTCTGCAGACTTACCTTGTTCAGAATTGTGTAGAATAGGCCCTGTTTTTCAAATGGCTTTCTAACTAGATTGGATTGAGAAGAGCAACCACCTTTTTTCAGTATCTGTTGGCTAAAATGTTCTGAATATATCAGAATGATCGGAGTCACTGATAAATTATGTAACAAAATGGCTGTTATTCCTCTGGCCAAATAGTCTCTCACCAGCACTGATGCAGATATCTATTCTTAATGATACTTTGGGCTGAGATAAATTGCAAATATTCTGTCAGTAAGAGGACTTTACAGGCAATTTTGAGGAAAGTTGGATAACAAATGGTTAAATGTATTTATAGGAGCCAGAACACTGTTTGCTCAGTTAGCTGGCTAACTTTTTTATTTAATCAAGGTTATGGAGATTCGTTGACCTTTATGGTGTAAGGCTGAAGCACTTTCATGCCTCGATTCATTACAGGGTATTAAACTGAGGGTAGTGATTTTCTGTTTCTATTTTATTACATTTTCGGTGTCAAGACAACACAACAAAGAAAAGTGTGCAGAGGGAGAAGGCCAAGATAAAAACGGGTTCTGCTCCATCATCTGGGGCTTCTGACCACTGTGAGGAGGGCAGGATCCAGATTCAAAACAAGACCACTGTCACTACACTGTAAACAAATGTTTCACAGGACAGGCTACCAAAGAGCTTTTGATCTTCATTTGTCTATTTTTCTAATGCAATGACATCATTTTAGTTATTTTTTTGTTATTTGGCTATTTTTTGGACCATGGTAATTGCTTGGTCCCACTGAAAATACATATTTCTTAGTGTTACACGGTTCTTGCAAGGCATGTAGTAAAGCAAACAGGGATCATCTTACTGCATATTACCTTGGTTTTTGTAAATAATGAGATGTGGATCTATAACCATGTTAGTTATAATTTGCAGTTTGTGTGTATTAACCGCTTGGTTTAATGCGTTTTCTTTCTGTTGCTGGTGGCAAGGTGAATTTAGCCACCGGAGATCAATACAGTCAATTTCATTCTATTTTATTTTTTTTTTCTATTCTAAAATGAGTTTGAATAAATAACAAATAATTATGGCATCTGCGGCAATGACCAATCAGATGCCTTTGATAGGACTGTAGACCATCACCTCCTCCGTGGGGCGGTCCTTTACTGGGCAGAAGTGGCAGTACACTTTATTATGATCTGACAAAACCTGATAGAGTGTCTGACACATGTGCACACACACACACACACACACACACTCTCTCTCACTCACATGTGTACACATGTATATTCACAGCATAAAAACACATCAGGTAATAATATTCCTTTTTATTCATACTCATTAAGTTACACATTTATCATTGTGATGTACCTATATAGGGGCTCCTATACCGCATCACCTTGCTGATATTAAGTTGGCTGACATTATGATGTCCCTGAGCTCTGCAGTTGGACAAATAGTAGGATTTCACTTTTGGGATTATATGATTCATATTTCACAGGAAAATAAAGCAGCTTAACCATCCCTTTATAAACCTACTAGCCATGTGTTAGCGATCACATGCTTTTGCAATGTATAATACACTGAAAAAACAGACTTAAGATAACAATTTAGTTTCTTTTTTTATTTATTTTTTTGGTTGAGAGAACATTTCAAACCTCAGAAACCCATCCCACTGGCAAATGGTGAGCACATTTTGTTTGAAATAAAACCATGGATGGTACAGTACCATTTTAATAGCACTTGCAGTACACAATGTAACTTTGGGCAGCTAAATTTTACATTTTAGCTTTTAAATAGTAGGTTTGCCTATCACTAAGCTGTTCACTGTGTGAAAAATTCCACAATAAATGGGGGTCAATGGCTGCATGGATGGATGCCAATTTTATGAAAATAAAAGAAAAATGTCTTTTCCAAACACATTTTGTACAAAAAACACATACAAAATCAAATCACTCCGGCATATTTTCCCTTCAATTTATAACTTTAAATCTAGCAGACTGACCTTGGTCAGATTTTAGGTAAAGATTCTCGGTGGCACACAGACAGGATGTGGCATTTCAGTGCATTTGCCCCACGCATAGCAGAGAAAACAACCCTCCAGTTCTGCTCTCGTTTAACAAATACGCTATGAGTGAAATTGCATACCTTGTTTATTTCCTCTTTTAATACACATGAAGACAATTCCTTTTCTTTGTAAAATAGGGATGGATTGTCCTTTGAGTAAAATGAATCTGAGCCCAGTTCAATGTAATAGGGTGAACTCACAAATCCATCAAAAGACTGGAGCCTCACACAGCAACAGCTACTGCAAAGCAGCAGAGGAAAAGAGAAGAGTTTTAGCAAAATGATACCTCTGAATCTCAGAGGAGGGTCTCAAATGAAGACTGACTGCAATTTTTGCCCCTTCGCCTACCCGCTGAGCTGAATAAAACCGAGGATATGGTAATGGTGTAATTCACACATACTTGTACATGCACAATTCTGCATTTGGGATTACACAGTAGAAAGACCTCAGGGAGAATAAGAGTCCCTTTTTTGCCCAGAACCTTAAATCTGTCATCGAAGTTCCCTTTCAAGGAATACAGTTTCAATGCCAAAGCCACAAACTGTTTTGACACATTGCCAAGATTTTATTTTATTTTTTCCTGTCCCAGCAAAAGTTAAATAAAATTGCATGAAAATGTTTGTTTGCAAGCAAGTCACGGCCGGATTTTGTCAGACCACTGTAAAACTAGATAAACTTGTGCAGACACATTACAACATACCATAATCTGTACAATAATAATCTAATAATGTATCATTATGTAACATATGGAAATACATTTGAAAGTATTATGACTCCCCAGATTTAAATGCACAATGTTCAATTGCCAGCATGCAAGTCTCATCGCAAGGGTGCAGTCTTGATGTTTCCAGGTCCTATAAAAAGGGTGCATTCTGAGATTATAAACAGGCGCAGAAGTGCAAAGTGAATGCCATCTCAATTTGCATTTACATTTTAAATGCTAAGGCATTTAGCAGATGCTCTTATCTAGAGTGATTTACAATCCATTTTTACAGCTGGATATTTTGCCTGGCCAGAGTCCCACCTGGAAATAAAACTTACCACCACGGAGTTCCCTAGCCATTATACTACACTGCCACCATATGCTTATGTTCTCTTCAGGTTAGGGCTTGCAGTCTGATGCCTACGCTATACCATGCCTTTGTAGATCTGTCACACATTCTATAGCATGCCTATGTAGATGTGTCACACACCAACAAAGAACCATAACATTACTAACATACCTATTTAATTGTGTACCTCTCGTAAATGTTGCTGTTTTCGGGCTGTGTCCAAATGAGCAAACGTGCTTACTATTGAGTATACTAAGTTAAGTAGGCAAACATTTTCTCTGAATGTAGTGTACTTAAAATCCCAGGATGATATACTTATTTCCAGGATTTCCAGAAGAAACAGGAGAGGTAATTTAAAAAATCTCAAGCAACATCAACCTGGGATGCAACAAGTTTCTAAAAATGTTAAAGGGCAGTGCAGAGGGCCCGTCCCTCGTACTTGCTGACCCTCATGCCTCGCAGATATATTGCAAAGCCCCTATCAATCAGATGACAGCGCTCGGTGATCTTGGGGTTACAGTTTCATTGTCTCTGATTTTCTGGGCCACTGCAGTTGAAGAACATTTGGCCCAACGTTGCAGAACAATCATTGGTCAGTGTGGCAGGAGAAAGGTTTGCCTTCTGTGGCAGATAAACATTTTGCCCACTGCTACAGATTAGCATTTATAGCCTTTAGTCCTACTGTAATGTAAAGGTAAAGTGAGTAATTTGGCTCCATCCATACTTGCTTACAGTGTAGGTTGGAAGCTACAGAACACAGGCTATCCCCTGTCACAAATACTCAACAGTGCCTCCAGTAAATGCATCAAACACCAGTTTTCCTATATGAAGCCACCTGTTAAAAAGGTGCTCTGCTGCCAATGATTATAGTGAACATGCATGGGTGCAGCGGGCACAGAAGTGAACCAGGAGGTAAATTTATGATTCCAAATGGGACATAAAAATGGTGAAGATTTACGGCAGATACGGCATACAGGTAGCTCAAGAGTTCCCCCTACCGATGCCGATGACTGCTGCAATTCGTTCAATGATTATGCTGATATCGGCTTTTTGTGGTCATGGCATGTGGTAATAAAACACCGAGGTGCCTCAGGGAAGATTTATAGATGAATCAGCAAATGTTCAATAAAGGAGTTTATTTAGCTTCCTTCCACGCAACATATATGTACACACTCAAAATTAACGTCATACTGATGCTGAGCTTCAAGGCCAAAGGTAAATTTAAAGCCGCACTGAGGATTTCCAGATTATCTCTAGGCCAGCTGCTAAATACAGTACTCGGTTCCTCGTTTCCTCCTTGACTTTTCCATAAAAGGCCCTCGTCAATCAGTGCACCACACTCACAGCTCAAGGACAACAGCAAGGACACTGAAAATGCAGAAACTTCAGAAACATTAAATAAGGGATACCAACATTAAAAATGATGCCAAAATGAATCTACCAACTCTGGAATGTCCAGTAGATTTTGTAGGCCCATTCGATGACTGAAACATCCTGTCAGTTTAAGGTGGGAGCCTGCATGCACAGACATGTCCCTGGGGTAGGGCCACCAGTTTGTCTCCGCCCTGTGACCTGCACGGATTTAAAATTGTTTTTCAATGGCTGTCCTCCAGGGGTCCCCATAGGCACTCAAATCGCACAGTCAAGTGACTAACTGTACAATTGAGTTTCTAATTGAGACATTTATTTTTAAAAATTAGTTGATATAATATGAAGAGAGTCCAAATATAAAGTGAACATGGATGCAAGTTTAAATGCTACAAAAAGCATGTCTTTGAGGCAGTGGTCCTCACTCTCGTCATGGAGAGCAACGGGGCCTGCTGGCTTTCGCTGTTACTGGCATTTCCAACCGCTTCTAAAAAAAACCTTTCTTTTCACTGTACAACATTTAAAAATACTGCAGCATGCCCCCAGTAGCAAGTAATTGAATTGAATTTAACATGGGTCACTTGCAAACATCACTGTCAGTCACTATCTGTGCTTAATTAGTAGCAATTGCTTTAGATTATTAATTGAGATTATTGAGGTGGTGCAAATGGTATAATTGTTTCAGAAGGGGCCTGACAAAGGCTATTGCGACCTCTAGCTGATGGTGGACTGAAGTACTATGCAAGAAAACAAGGGGGGGGCAAACTGGTGGCCCTAACCCATTGACCATTACCTGGCAAGCCCACATGAAATAGCAGGATCCTACATCAAAACTTTCACCTGCTTTAAAATGGAATTATGGTTCAAGGTTGCATTGCCCTGCTTGATGTGACTCCATTGGCTATTCTAGAGCAGCAGTTTGCTGAGTGCACTTGTCTGAAATGGAAGTCATTCAACACTAAACAGGTGAAAACTAATTTTATCAGTAAGAGTGACTATCATTTAAAGTCACAAATCCAACAAATCTCAATCCTGCCTCTAGCTGCACCGTTTAGTAAATTTTTGCAAATGAGAAATAGAGTACATAGCATAGCTGGGGGGACAGCCAAAAAAGTTAATGCCAAAAACATCATTCTGTGAACAACCATCTGTAGTTTCATGCAGCTGGCCTTTCATATTCCAAAAAAAAAAAAGACTGGAATTAAATTAAAAGCTGGACTCATGTCCCTAGTAAACAGTTTGCGTGGTTCCTAAAACACAAAGTACAAAGGAGAAAGACTGAAATCTTTTGGATCAAGCTTTCTGGCGGCATCCATGTGCGCAGTTCAAGTGATAGTAGAAAGAAATGTACAATATGCAAACAATGGAAACGATCATCATTATAATCAGAGTGCTCTAAGCAGAATTTAAAATTCCATAGCTTGTAAGCGATGCTAACACCTGATAGCTCATCTTTTTATAGCCCTCAACATTTATGCATATCAATGGGATCTGTGTGCTACATGTGCACGGTCTATACTTGCTACTGCTGTAATTAGTACGACTAATTAGTACAACTATCAATAAACAGAATCCAGTTGGTCAACATGGTCTCAAATGCTCTGTTGAGAAGATACAATCACGATCACAATCCAGTAGGTCATGTCAGGATGGAGAAAAAGGAGTGACCTACCAAAATGATGCGTTTGCATTTTTAAATGTCAAGTGATACACAAGAGCATGAAACATATATCAATGTGGTCCGGCCCAGCCTGTATATTTCAGGGTGCAGGGAGGGCATCATGTTTGTAATATAAATGGTAGAGTTACACTTAATTTAGCCAATGATACTATTGTGCTCATGTTTCCACTCAATATGATATGGAAATGTGGCTATAGGTAATTACCTAAAGCAGGTTTTCTTAAACTTGCCCCTCCCCTGTGTATACTGGTCTGTCCTTGATTAAACACTGAATGAGTCTGGTAGTCCTTAATGTCTACCAAGTAATAATGTCAAGTTTGCAAATAAATACCTTAGAACTCCTGAGTTCTTTTATACACATTATTTAAAGCAAGTAATGCATCTGGTCAATTAGCTTAAATGTTATTAATGTTGCCGTTAACCGAGTTTAATAGTATTACAGCCAATAGTTTTCTTTTTCTCCAGTTTAATTCTTGTAGACAAAATAAACCTGCCACTTTAGAAAGCGCTTCAGAATTCTGAGACCCTTTTGATTTTCTGTTCTGGGTCAACATTTCTACTGTACTTGAGGATGCACATCTGTGGTTTAATGCGTACTTTTTTCTCCAATATTTCCACCACTTTGGGGAAAAAAGTTATCAAAAAAGTTGGCAGGCCACTTGTAAGCTATTCACCCCTGCCACCTGGTGCTGGTCTAACACATGGTGTCAATATGGCCACTGTAAAATGTACACAGTAAAATGTTCAGTGTTAGATCAACTCAATTGGGCTCACATGTACTCTGTCAGAGTTGAATTAACACTGGACATTTTACTGTGCAGGTAGAGGACTACAAAATAGAAACATCAATGTAAATTAACTTCATAGGGTATTGGTGCACCACCCATATTTGCCATGGCACATAATTCCTTTGACTGTACTTGGGCATAGTAATAAGAGGCTGGCCCATATCCATTCGTCATTTCTGACCTGTTAATAACACTGAATTTGGTGCCTTGAAACTGTCCCTCAGCTCCATTTCATGATCCCCCTCACACACTAATTTCCCTTTCATAATCGCCTTTACATGTATTTATTGCCATTTCACAATCCCATTTAATACACATTATATGCAGCAAACTTAAACCTATCGTCACTCTCTTTCTATAAGATGTTTAAATAAGTCTCACATGTTGCACCAAATCTATACTGTATTTCTTCTCAAATTCATTAGAACACACTACCAGTAAACAGAGGAAGAGACTCTTGTTACAGTTTGCATGGGTACTCAAATGGATATGTGTGGTATACATTTGCAGAGGCCACACCATCAGTCATGATGATGCATGTCTTTTACATCCTGTTCACTTAGTGGCAAGCAGCTCTAATGCGTGAAAAACCATTTCCTCTCATCGGTATTGTTTGAATAACAAATCTCTACAGTGGTCAAGTTCCAGCAACCACAATGTAATGTTTTGTGAGTTTAACAGTGATGAAGCACAGTTAAAGAGGAGGAAGAGCAACAGTGCAGAGACCCAGAAATCAGGAACTCTGGTCTCTACTGGCATGCCTTACCAGTCCTCACCACATTCTGTGATTGGCTCCTTCTTCTGTGACAGGAAGAGTGTGGGTGAAATGTGCTGTGTCCATGTTCTCTACATAGTAAACGGGCATGCAGTGATGTATCGGGATGCACAAGTCGCTTCTCTTATCTCCACTCTTTGGTGAGGGGTTTTGAACACCACCAGCATGGCGGACAATGGCGGTATGTACATCTCGCAACCTTCACTCCAAGACGGCATATTAGCCTGTGTTTGGGACAGCTTGAATCTAACAAAACAGACTTAGATCTTTTCATTGCTCCAACAGCAGAGAGTCACTGGCCTTCATGGGTGAGTGGACAACACTGACTGGGCAACTCAGCTGTCAGGAAGATGGCGCTGAGCTTATCTACATCACAGCCCCCTCATCTGAATGCGCCGGCTGCTTCACAAGGCCGAGTCACTCAAAAAAAGAAGTGCCTTACCTGGCTTCCAAACTAGCCTCTCAGGGCTGTAGGCTCCAGGACCTGGTCTAGCCTCTCGGTGCCTCAGATCAAGTCAGTGAGCCTAGCCTTCTTCCTGCTGTTTTAATTAGCACAGCGTTCCCCGTGGCTGTGCACTAAGCCCAGCACCCCACTGAGTGACGAACCCCAGTCTTGAGCAGAGGAACTGGGGGTCATTCCAAGGAATGGTGCCGTTTTGTCTTTGGCTGCTGTTATTTCCAGCTGTAGCTCACTTGATTTATATTTATTTATTTACGTTTTTTTTAAGATGGCTTTGCTGTTCAATCCGGAATTGTTTTAGTTAATCTTAGAGCAGCCATTAAATTAATAGTGGGGGATGTAAAACATGTTCTTGGAGAGACAGAGAGACTTCTGGTTCTCTCTGTTACTCAGTACTTAATTGATAAATTAAAACTGTTGATGCATGTTCACCCCCTCAGCTGGTTTCCTTATTTAAAAACCGGATGCCCATTTTACTATTTTAAGGTATAAGTGGAAATCAGAAGAGCGGACTCCTGAAGACTCCTGGCTTAGGGATTATTCATTCCGCCTAATAGGTCAGTGTACTTATTTTCAGGTGATGACAAAATGGTCAACTCAAGTGTACCCCTGGGGTCAAATGGCTTTGAGTTGCATTAAGGTGAATTGCATTAAGGTGAACTCCTTCAATTCCAATGCAGTTGTATTAGTGCCCAGGGAATGTGTGTGTGGTGTGTGTGTGTGTGTGTGTATGTGCGCAGGTGTGCGTGTGTGTGTGTGTGTGTGTGTGTGTGTGTGTGTGTGTGTGTGTGTGTGTGTGAAGAGCACGGATTACAGGTGTATGCATAGTTGTCTTGTAGGCAGGTGAGTGACATTTCACTAAATATTGTGAATAGTGAGCTTAAAAATGTTTTGGAACTACAGTAACCCCTTGGTATAAAGAAATTGTCCTCACTTGTGTGTGTTTGTGTGCTTGTTTGTTTGTTTGTTTGTACAGTAAAATTGCTTTTTAACAAAATGTATTTGTCCAGTAGGGTTCAAATGCAGAGAGAAATATGATGATTCTAATATGACAGGCACTATTTCTGAGAGAAATATTTTCAGTTTTCCCAGCTTGTTTTCCGATGCAGCCATAAATCCTGCCATAGCCATTATCACATTGTCCTCCAGAATAATAGTCAGGAGGCAGTAATAAGGATAATTATAACTTCACAGATTGCTTTCAAATTCAATAGTCCAGCTATATCATTAAGTCTTCCCATCTGAGAAAGCACATAAACTGGGGAAAACATTGTGGCATAAATTAAAATGAAATTATATGACTCCTTACTAGTAATTACAAAATAACCATATTTTGTTTGCCGATTAATCTTTAAAGCTGCTTTTACATATGAACAATATCCTTCAATTACAATATTTATGAACATTAATAACACTGTTCATTGCATTTGATACACCTTGAATATACTTTCTCCCACTCGTGCAGTGATAATATCTAGTATAGATCCATCAGTTTTTTTTCTACAGCTTATGCATTCAGCCTTCAGAGCACAACTGAGGCATTTACCTGATTGAAGAATACATTTTCTGTTGTTGCTGTTCTGCTTTCTCATGGAGCCACAAATCCTCAAAACCCTGATTGCACTTTGACTTTCAGCATAAAAGCTAGATGCTGATAATAATTCAGATCATAAAAACTACCTTTTAAGCTCCTAAAGCCCTTTTCACACGCACAGCCTTACCCAGCAGTGTTCTGAAACTTTACCGCTTTAGGGTCAAATGTGAACGAGAGTCAGCATTCCGCTCCAGCAATTTTCCTTGTAACATTTACAGAAATGTTCAGTTTTGACATTAGTGTGAACACCACCATAACATTACAAGACCAAGCACACAAAACCAGGTTTTCTGTGACGTAAATAACATTCTCAGCAGAGCTGTTAGCTGTTAGCAAACTAATTATATTGGTTAAAAAGTAGCATTGGGATTCAGGGCCATTTAAGAGAGAAATGTGTCCAGATTAAAACATCCACGTTTAAAACGACAGTTTAAAGGGTTAGCACCAGATATTATTTTAAAAAAATGAAATACACCAGCCAAATGGTGGTATTTAATGATTCACAATGTTAAAAAATATATAATTTTACTAAAACAAAGGCTAGAAATTAGCCCTAAAAGACCAAATTGCATATTCTTTTTGCCCCGCCTTGCTTTTTAAACAATCTTTGGAACTATGTCATACAATATTTTTTGATGTGATACAATTGAGGACTTGAGATTTTGTCAAATTAGCTATAGCTACCCCTTTTTCATTAAAGAATTAGCCTATGCATAATGCACATAAGAAAGTTATTGGGACAGTAACAATGCTAATGGAAAACAAGTTAAATCGACATACGATGCTAGATTAGTTTACTCCTTAGGAGTGGATTAGAGTAGATCCTAAGGTAGGAGCTAAGCTAGCTAGTGTCATGCCATCTGCAGCCACTGATAGAGCTAACATTATTAGCATACAGTGCATATTGTTTAACATCATTGCACTGTATGCACAGGGACCCACACAATTGGTATCAGTCTTCTAGCTTCTAGCTTGTATTTCCCAGAAAGTGCTTTGGTTGTTGGCTTTGGGAAGAATCGTCCAACTTCGATCACCTCTGGTTCAAACCTGAACGGCTGTATTGTGGTATCAGAATCAGTGATTAAGTCATCTGAGTCACTGATAATGTCCTTTTATTCAGAATCAAATACTTCAGTGCTGTCCATTTGTCATCTTTTCAACCTAAAGGTATGCATTATGTCATGAGTCATAGAAGTAATTTTCCGGCAGGACTTTCTGGGTATTTGCATCGGGAGTGATCAATATGAAACATAAAGAGACATGGTTAATGGATGTAAAGTACCTGATATACGTGTGTGTTCTTTCACCATACTCATAACGTAACTGTGTTTGTGTGTGCACTGCACGAAAGAGAGGTGATGAGAAAACTGGAGGTTAGTTAGCTAGCTTAGCATATGTTTAAATGAGCGCATGAATGAATGAAACATAAACAGATTTGTCAACGGCCAAAACGGTGTGCATGAGAGCGACATGAGAAAGTGATGTTTGTGTGTGAGTATGAGTCTGGTGTGTATGTGTGTGTATTGTTTAAACTTGGTGTATGGTTTAAACTTGCCGCTTCACCAGTGACGACTACTTCCTCACAAATGACTGTTCTGCAATTCTGTCTAGTGTCATCGCTTGAGCCGCGTTTCCACCAAAAGTACCCGGAACTTTTAGTCCCAGGAACTACTTTTCAAGGAACTAAAAGGTTCCTTCAGCCCATTGTTGTCTGCGTTTCCACCGCGGTCTAAAGTCCCGCGAAGATTAGGCAACGTAGGCGACGTTGTCGTCCGTCCATCTGTCCTATGATTTCTTCTGTAACCCCATACTATCACCAAAGTAGCCTACATTATTTTCTAATAACCGGGACAGCCCGGAGGGGTTTATTCCACTTATATACAACGGGTTACCAACAATGACTATATATGGTTACTTTTGTATTTATTGATTTTTATCGATTTAATCACCTGGAATTGAAATTGATTCTTCTGCAGCCGTTTGGCCATATTTTACCGTTGTCAAGCAAAACTGTAGTTGGTAGTTAAACTTGGACCGTTGTTATGCAACAAATAGGATATAACAGGCCAATAGTCAGATTGTAACTGTTTTATATATCCTCTCAAACACATTCATTATGTTTTTGTGCGAACATTCACTTTCATGTCTTGACATCCGAGGCGACAGAATGCATTCACATTTCCAATATAACTGGCAACAACAGCAGAAAACATGCACACGTTGTAAACAATTTGCTGTTTGATTACTTTCTCATCGTCAATTCCATATAGGCTAATCGCAAAATGACAAGACGAAAACGAAAATGATAGAACGAAAACTCGGACTTGCGTGGAAATTTAAATTAGCAGTGGTACAGCCACTGTTTGCTTTCCTTCGAAGTTACTGCTAGCCGAGCAGCGAAGTGTGCCCTCCAGATGCGAACCATGCACCATAAATTAGTCCATAGTCTTCCTGGTCTTTTTGTGGAATTGAAGAATGGCAGAGTAAAATTATGGCAGTCTGAAAAAGCAAAAGGGACGATTACTAGAATTAACCTGTTATTTTACCCTGACAAAAAGTGCGGAAGGTGATTTCCAGTTTGCTGTATCACATAACTGTATCAAACGTTTTGAGTCAATTACAACGGGCTAACAAAGAAAATCCGGAAGAAAATATTCAGCAACCGAATTAAACCGTTTGAATGTTTTGGTACGTAATATGCTGTCCCAGCACGAATGCTTAGCATTTTATAAAACAATAATAAAGCAAGAAAAGAATAGAAGAGCACACGTTATAATTCCAAGACGTTGGCAGGCTATAACCAAAAGTAGGCTACTGCGCCACATAACATACAAGTTTGATTTGAAGTTATTATGAAAATAAATCGGTTTGCGGCTGCAGATTTTTAAAAAATGGCGGTTGAAATAAAACACTGCAAGTAGTCGACCAATCAGAAATTTTCAGCGCTTGCGCCCCACCCCAAAGGTTCCGGTATTTTTGGAAAGTACTACCCTCCGAGCAGGAACTTTTTTCGGGGTAAAATAAAGCCCCCAGAACTAAATTTAGACCCTAGTTCCTGCGGTGGAAACGCACTGAGTTCCTCAAAAGGTTCCTAGTTCCGGGGTAAAGTTCCTGCGGTGGAAACGCGGCTATAGACTACCAGTATGCAAGATTTCTAGGCCTATAAAGGCTAATGATGATATGATTCACTGTGAGAACATTTACAAATCTATTAAAGGTAGAGACCCTATGATGATGCAGAAGCAAAACAAGTGAGGTGACCCCAAAGATTGTTAAAAACTGAGATTCTGCACCGACAAAAACCCTGCGATAGATCTGCATCACATGCTTACATCTTATGTTTTATGTTGTGCACATTGTGTGTACAATAAATTCCCTCCAGGGCAATACATTTTATTCATTCATTAGCTAGTTATTATGATTGAAAATTGAGTACATTACACTGTAGCTTGCTGACTTGCTAGTTCAAAATAGAAATGAAATTGGCGTTTATTATAGCTAGCTAGCTAGATATAGAAGATAAGGTTTTTTTTTTTGCTAAAATTGTACCAGAAAAAGTTACCTTTTCAGTTGTTGACTTTGTGCTGGTATCTCCCCTGAATAACATCTGTATTACCCATGAGACAATACAATAATTCACAGTTGCTCACTGCACAATCTTTTCTTCGTTTGCACATAAATGATGTCATGTCACATGGTCTACCAAGTTCAATTAAGATCATAATTTTTTTCACAAACGTTCTGTAATTGCTTTATCATACAATTGTAATGTATCCTTGAGAAATCAGATCATTTATTAATCACAAAAAGTTAAACAATCTAAGGAAAATGTTGTGGAATTGATGCCCTACCAGCGCTTAAATATTTATAATAGTATATATTAATATTAATATATTAATAGCTTTGATTAGGGAAGTTTTTAAACACAAAAATCTGTATATTGCAGCAATCACAATGTACTAAAATAATTATTTAAATAAAATGTTTAATATTATACAGAGTACAAATTGGGACAGAAACTTCAATAACAAAATGAAACGCATTAAGTACTCTGTGTGGGTAATAGGAATGTACAGCTGATTTATTTTACGAGGAGTGACAAAAAGTGAGTGTGCACAGTATTAAAAAGGTCTGCAAATTCTCCAGATCTCAGCATTATGCTGCTGCAAGCAGAGAAAAGGGCAAATAGGATCCTAGGATATATAGCAAAATATATTGAATTTACGTCAAAAGAGGGTTAATACTGTACAGCAGTATAACAGCATGACCTGAGGCAAATTGGAAAGCATCAATGCATGCTATGGGTTTTCACCACTCCGATCATGCAAATCTCCTTATATCATATATCCGGGTCAGCTTTTATCATGACATAGCTAGAATTCACTCCTAAATCACTGCAATAAGAGACTGGAGGTTGTCATTAGTGCTACATTTCATTTTTCATGTTTTTGACTCAATGGGAATGTAGTGCAAAGTTTGCACATTTGGTAACACTTTTGACATGTATTCATGCATGCACACACACAAATACATAAGCACACACACACATATAGGTATCTTAAGGCGTTTAGCATATGCTTTTACTCCAGTCTTAAAAGACAGCAATTATTATGTCAAGGTGTTCCTTAAATTATCAAAATGTTTGGAATGATGAGATTTCGCCCAAAAAAACATCTTTTGGCGGCAGCCTTCACATTTTAGTACACTCTATCATTATTATGAAATGTAAAATAATTACCAGAATCGTGCATTACAGGAGCACTCTAATGTTCTTCTCAAGAATGCATAACACACTGAGATAACATTGACAACAACTCACATATGTATTCTTCTTTCACAAGACTCGAGTTGTAAGGCAACATAGCCTAAGTGGTCAATTTCCATCTTAAGCAATCCCATCCTGGGGTTTAAAACTAAAAAAAAAAACACACTGCACCTCTGCCATGAAAAACATCTATCTAATTAGCTACAAGTTCTAGGACACTTTCTGACAGCAACACATACGAATGCAAATAACTGCTTTTGGTTACTGAACTGTAATTCGTAAATGGATGCATTTTTATTATGATTAATCAAAATTTAATTATACTACTTAATTAAGGATGAGTAAAATCTCTTTAGTAACATGTTTGTCTGCTTACCACAACACCCAATTTCATTCTGAGCGGTATGAATTTTAACAAAGCAGGCCACTACACTATGCTGACCTTGCCCAGTGTACACTAACAATGCCGTTATACAAACAGCTAGGCCTGTTAGTTAGCCCCCGATACAAAAGTTCTGAGCATTATTAGCAAAGGCTTATTGTTGCACCTTCTGACCAATGTTAATACAACAATATCAAAAATATGAGACTATAAATAATTGAAATGTTACAAACAGCAATACATATGTATTTGTGTGTATCCTGGCTAGGCTTCATGCTTCCTTCTCTTCTGACCCACTCCCCAGAGAATTTGCTTTAGTTGAAGCTATGAAAGTAAATGTGAAGATGGTGATACAAGCTGTTTCCTGCATCTGGATATATACCTTGCTATGGGTGAATGTGTCAGAGCTCCAATTGTGAAAATAGTAAACACACATTTGTCACAAATTCAGGAATGAGTTCAACGCACACTTCCCTGACATTAAAAACAAGTCTTCCCAACTGGACTGGGTGTGTAATCCATTCATGACTTACATTAACAGCAGTATTCCTGCCAGACTGCAATTAAATCTAATAGATGTGTCCTCAGATAGGAACCTGAAGATGGGGCACTCAAGTACAGTTCTGGTGTGATGTGAGGAAGGAATATCCTGATTTGAGGAAACATCTGAAGGAACTGTTGCCCTTTGGATCTGTATGCTTGTGTGAAGTGACATTTTCTGCCATGACCCACATCAGGAATAAATACAGGAGCAGATAAACTTGGAGAATAACCTGGTCACAGCTGTTGCCACAATCCCCTCAGACTGACAAAACTTATGAGTGAGAAACAGGCTCAAGTGTTCTATTAAAGAAAGACATGTCGCATTAATTGGTGAGTTTGAGTCTTACTTTTTTGTAAAAAGTCTATAAACAATGGTTATTATCATTGATATCATTAAATAATAAGACTGAATTAATGATATATATACATATAAATCCTGTATTAGCTCAGTTAAACATGATCTGGGGATCACCATGGTTGCTTGCATTGTTAAAATCTCATCCCATCCCCATGCAATAAAAGATTACATACTGTAGAGTACAGAAAAACATACAATAGTGAATGATTACATATTTAAGAATATGTACCACCATGTGTCTCAGTGTTTTTGGATTATTTTTAAATGTGATAATAATGTTTCATCTTCAACCATCACAAGAGGGAAATGTATACGTTTTATAATGGACAAAAAGCTTTTTTTCCACCCTCAGATTTTGCATGCTCAAGCAGTTCATGATTCAGAACATGTATAGTTTTACCTATTATGTATGCATGATCCACTCAGGATATCATTTCAAACTGACAGAGAACAACTTCATTTTTACACTTTTGCCAGAATAATTTCATTTGTGACACTTTATTTCTAGCTAAATTTTAAATATAATCGAATCTAAGTTAGTATTGTAAATGGTACAAATGTCTTGCTTCATATAAGCCATTTCCAAGTCTGTGCTCACATCTGGAAAAGCCTTAAATAGAACACCCCCTAAATGGGCAAGCATTGCCCAGATTTGACATCTGCGCAAATTACCAAAACCATTTAGTTTGACCACAAATCATTTAGTTTAATATTCAGTCATGCAGTGACACAGCCAATATTCAGTTGTGCTTTCCCCAACATCCATCATAATGGCAACACTGTAAACTCACCACCAAATGAAGCACAATATACATCTAGATATTCTATCAATTACATTTAATCAATATGGCTAATTATGGGGTGTAACGTGACATTTCTGAGCATTTAAAATCGCTGGAGGACTATATTTCATATTCACCTCATAGATGTAATATACCGTGTCAAAACTACACTTCTAATAAAAAATGACATAAATGAAAACAGCAAATGTAATATATTTCCAATATTCAATAAAAACAATAAACTGAGATAAATGATGGAATTTGTTTTAGCCTAGGGGAAAATTAGGTCCAGCTGTCAGCAAGCACTCTGTAGTAATCACTCTACAGTGCTCTCTCTCTTTCTCTCCCTCTCTCTCTCGCTCTCTTTCTCTCTTCCAATCAATGGCAGTATCTCGTGATCAACTTGTCCACATCAAAGCTGGCCGACCAGCCGTTAAGCCTGGGAATTAATACAGTAGGCCATGCTGAATAAAAATGTCCTCTCTACTCTGATCTAAACAGCATGATTAGTGCTGTACATTACTCTCTAACCTCAGCATTAGTCCCAAGCAGGTCTAATCAATTGTACAGTTACAGAGACTACACAGACACAAAACAAAAATACAAACACCAAATTATTATTCTTTTTTTTTTTTGGAAAACATATATTGCTGTTCTAAAGTCATTTCATCATATAAAATATTTATTTCATCACATGCCCCCCTCATGTCTTTCTCTCTCACAAAAATGTTGAGTTTTCCATTAATATTGCGAGCCCTACTTCCAGAACAGCAGCAAGTAAATAAGATGGTGCTCTTTATTCAGTGGTAATATTTTTCTCAGTGACCACCCACTCATTTTCAAAAGGTAATGTAAACCTTTCTATCAAAGAGCGTCACAGTATAACTTAGGTTAACCCTGTACGGCATCAGAAGGGGGAGTTGTTCGATTTTTCGAGATGTTTTGGGGTTATGGTCTTTCCCTGTAGATGAAGAGCTGGTTGTGTGTCTGCAGCAGGCAGTCAGAAAGTGAGAGGTGACGGAGAAAACATGAAATTGACTTTGAATGCAATGTGACGAAATGACAGCTGCACGGTTTTGTCAGCGGTCCCCAGCTCAGCCTCTCTGTACCCACACCTGCTGTTCTAATTATTTTCACACTGTTCAATTTCTGCCTGGCCCTGGGGTTTTCAAAAGTTATACAACAATCAACATTGGTTTTATTTTTCTCCTCAAGGAAGTATAGCTAGAGCCAGTTCCCCAGCTGCTCTCTGGTGTGCTCTCTCATTCTCTCTCACTCTTATTCTCTCATTCTCTCTCCCTCTTATTCTCTCATACATTCTCTCCCTCTCTCATTCTCTCATGCTGTCTCCTCTCTCCCCCTTTCCTTAATGCTAATTCTTTCTCCCACTCTCGCTCACCCTTTTTTTGAGGCACTGCCTCTCCCCACGATATCATTGCAATATCTCAGTGGTAGGATACAATACAATACTTGGCGGAAGTGGAATCTTTTCTGATTTACCAGACAAGCAGTGGCGATAATTGCTAATTCTGAAAAATGCATAGCTTCAGAACTAAGTGCAACATAAGTGTTGCTATAATTGCAATAATGCTCTAAAAACTACTGCTGTTTTCCTTAACAATCCAGCTCAGCGTGTTATGTTGTTTATAAACTGAATAGTTCTGAACTATAGGTGGCTCTGATTGTTTGCGTAAAACTCTTTGAAAGAGTAGCATTTATTTAAGGCTTCTGGTGTGTGTGTGTGTGTTTACTTTTTATCATTTGTGTGTGTGTGTGTGTGGTGTTATGTTCTTATTAGTTTGTACTCAGACCTTAGATGGCCACTTGCATACACAATATTATAAATAAATCTTTTTTTCCCACGGCGCCGCTGTTACCATGGGCTATGCGCCGCAAATTGTGGTCACTCACTCACTCACTCACTCACGGACGACCTTTGTAGGCGCATGCACAGGAGGTGCGCCGTCGGTCTGGACGGTTTCATGCTTGTTTATCAGTTCACAGTCATCTTATTTATTATTGAACATATGTATCCCCTCAAACATAATTGAGATGTTATGTGACATTTGTGTGTATATTTATCCAAATGATGTTTTTTTATTTAAATAAGCACAGTGAGCGCAATAATAATATCACCACGCCTGGGGTGAGAATGCTGAGAGCCGTTCCCACCCAGAAGTGCGTGCATATCTTGGGAGACACACAGCTTGGGGTGGTGTACTCTATTTACACTGCCACTCACTATAAATAAACATTAAATTATACCAGTGTGGTATGCACTGTCAGTTTATGGAGTCCAGCATTCACCAAAATGAACTTGCTAGACTGTGCTATTGAAGGAAAAAAAAATAACACTTGCATTTAATTTGTAATCAGTTATGAAAAAAATACAGGCCAAAGTCTGAATTTGTATGCATCCCAGAGATTATGAAAAATACCTATATGTCATCATAATCATGACAGTGGAAGTTAGGCACACATTTAGTCATATGCAGTAAATAATTATGCATGTATTTGTTAAATATGTTGAACATTACCACATTAAGTTACATTTTACAGTATGATTATTCAGCATTTTGCATAACAAAAGTCAAGGTCATCATTTTTATGGACTGCACTCTTAAAATCTAAATGACTCTGGTGCTGTGAAAGATAGCACACAGCCGTCTGCTCATGACTTCCCCTGGGCGTGTTTTTAGAATCATTTATACAAACACTTGTTGGTGATACCCGGTGCAGTCGACCGTTGGTGACACCCGAAAAAAAAAATTATTGGCAGTCATTTCGGTGTCACCGTCCTCTGATGGTGTCACCTGGTGCAGTCCGCACCCCTATAGTGACGCCTCTGGGGATACACACCGTAAAAGGCCTGTCCCTCTTACTGTATGCGGCAGTTACTTCAGAAAGAACATTACTGTCATGTATTTGTTTCCCCACCCCCAACATGTCATATGTAATACTTGTGATTGCAGACCCTTCAGTATGATGTATATGTCAACCAATCCCATAAAAATAACAAAATACCAAGCACATGATACACCAAGCATCATAGATATCTGCAGAAAAGCATGAGGACAGTTGCCAAAATTAATAGCTCATAGTAGCACTATGGATCTCAGATACAGTTACTAGAAAACTAAAGAGCTACATCGTAATGTGGGAGTTCGGGAAAATTGCAGTTATCTGAAATGAGGATGCCATGATGGAGTAACAAAGCATTTTACATAACGATAATTTTGGGAAGCACACCCCTACACAACTAAGCTGGTCACTTTGGCGTAATACTGTTTGATTCCATAGTTACGTTATAGCCAGTTAATTAAGAAATTAGAAGGTTGTCTTCCTATTTCCAAGCTGTGCTTCTGGTAGCTCAAAGTAACTAAAGCATTCTTTGCCCTGTAGACTTGGTATTTCTATCCCGTCTGTACAGTTCCATAAATAGCTTAAGGGAATCATAGCTAATTAGTTGGAGAGAGAGAGACTACACATGTAGCCAACGCAGTGTGAGAATTGGGGATTTTCTTTATTTCTGGATGCAGACATCAAGGGGCAACTTCATCGATAATCACTGTCAGCTGGTTGAGCACCTTTAAAACAAGATTCCTGATGATGAGGTCCAACTGGCTGGCCTCTGCTGTGATAATGAATTGGTAGAGTTCCAAAAGCCGGTTAGTATGCCAACGGAGGGAGCATTCTGTGCACAGAACTGGGGAGGGGTCTCTGGAACAGTCCGGGAGAGGCAGTTGGGTGATAGTCGGCTGTGTTTCCAGAAAATGGAATGAACGTACCACCAAGGTATTGTCTCTTGAAATCATGGTTTCCAACTAATGCCGCTGTGGGTGTTGAAGGGGGTGGGGGTGTATGAAGATCTGGGACACAATTCAGAGGGCAGAGTGACCAGCTCACCTCCCCAGCCATCCTATTTTAGGTTTTGGGTTGGAGTTTTATTTTTTTATTTTTTTTAGGACAGTACAGTGGTGCACAGTCTGACATTAAAAAGGAGAAACAGAAGATGTAAGATTTAGAAATGTACACTTTCCAGACTGTAGGAGAGATAGGGGAGTATTAGTCATACACCGTAACCTGCAGGTATTCCAGTTTGGGCCTCATCCCCACTGAAAGCCAGTGGTTCTTATGAGAGGACCTACTAACACACATTCGACCCTGCATCCCAACAACTAGTGCAAGCTAAATTTAAATCCAGTCTTCCTGAGCCAGCACACTTAGGGTACAGTAACAGGCACCCAGATGGAAGAGGTCTTTTGAGCTGCCATTGTTCTGCAGCAGCTCTTGTACAGTTGGTGTGTGACATATGGTTCAGATTGATTGTTGTAGCTTGGCTCCGTGTTGATATTAGTAATTGGTAGACAGACGGATTTTTGATGCTATATTTGATCATTGAAAATTCTGAGAAGCAGGGACAAGGCTTGAACTGCTGCCTGTGATCACTGATCTAAGGGATGTATATTCAAATACATGGTTTGAACATACAGTAACAATCAGAAAATGTCTTGGAAAGCTGTTCATATACATGCCTGCCAGAAAGTATTAATTATTTTTTTAATGAGGGGTTGTATCATAAGTGAATGTATCTTCTGGATTCAGTGAATCTGTGTCTACCTTAGTTGCAAAATATTCTAAATATGAGCCATTATAAAACAGAATTAAAATATAGTTGTATGTAAGCCCTATATTTTATAAAAAATGAAAATATTTGTGCATATGTACCATTGGTTTGTCATGCAAATGTGGTCCTTTTGAATACCACCATTTCCACATTAATTTGGGTCTAAAAAACCTTTTTTTTTTCTTTAAACAGCAAATATGATTCAACTCCCCCTTCCTTTGTGGGGGGGGGGGGGTGTGAATGGCTTTTGTCTAATATCTGTTTATTTAACAGAACCATAATATGAAAGAAAAGGTAGCTCTTACAGGCTTAAACTGAGAGGAGCCATAAGTCAAAAACATTTCTTAAAAGTATGAAATACATTGTTATGCAAATATTCACAGAAGCAATGGTGGGAGGCATCTCTCTCTGTACATTGCAATGTTATTCATATTCATAATGTAATCATTCTGGTTGTATAATATTCCTCCCTGCCTCCTCTATGGCATTCTTTATCAAATGCAGAACTGGGTTCATCCTCTTTCTGAAATTCGCTGCAGCCTCCAGAGAGATTATTTTACTGCGGGACGCCCATGGAGCCTGCTCTGGCATTCCTGTGTATGCACCGAGTTAAAAAAAATAAATAAATAAGAAATAAGAGTGCATCCTTACATAGACATCTTTTTTCACTTGATGATAAAAAGCTATTCTCATGCAGGTTTTGACTGCTGGTGGAGTTGTTTTCTCTAAAAGTTCTGGCATCAGATTTGATGGAAGATGTGTAGAAGACAACACAGTAGGAGAAAACACTGAGTGAAGTGCTGGGCTGATTGAAAGGACTATTGCCACTTTCTTCATGAGAGGTCGAGTCAAACGTCTGTACAATGGTGAAACCAAAACTGATGTCTGTCACAGTCTATTGCCTGGGCCCACGCTATCAGTCTACTGCTACCATCTATATGTCAGTATGAATTATGCTCAAATAAAAAAACAGAGAAGGCATTTGAATAGCTCCATATTTTATTAAATTGATTGTCCTGACTATTCAGTGGTCTTCTACTGCTTATGATCAGTTAAAATGGAAAACTTAAATAAATATATTACACTTGCATAAGTAAATATAATACTGTTGGAATCACTGAACTGTATAAAAACTAGAAGGAAAATGCAGTTGTGGTTCCATGCAATCCTATTCATTTTTGATACTTCCTCTTCTGGCACCACCACAAGATGGCTGCCACGGCCTGGAAATAGTATTACTGATGAGTATGCCATGTATTTCTTATGAGTGTTGCAGAAATTCATCAAACTCACTCCAGCGCAAATTAGGGTGGCAAAAGCACACACTGCGGTAATAAATAGAAGCAATATAAATTTTACATTTTTCCTGGATTAATCTTCTAGGCTGAACAGAATAGAGAAAAATATGATCAAATATCACAATTCCAATTGTGCTGACTAGGCGCACTGATTTCTGATTGGTTAAGAACAAAACCGATGCAAATTTGTAACAGGGTCCCGAGACAACCATAGTAGGTTCACAGCTTCATCACGTGACAAGGCCTAGCTCCATCGTAGCTTCATTTTTGAAGAGATACAGCCACAGAACTATGGGTAAATACTGTAGCTGACTTGCTACTTTAAAGCCAACAGTTATGAAGTTCGCAAGCTAGCAACTATTGCCTTTGTGTTGTTATCCTGTGCTTAATAATAAAATAGTTTCAAATGCTTTGATGTGAGCAATATTTCTGATGACAGACCCACATCTCAAATTGAGTCCGACATTGCAGCATATGAAAGATATCAGTCTATTCACTTAAGGGTTACAGCATCTAACTTGTTGGCTACAAGTTAGAGTGCAAATAGCCTACCTAGCTCACTAGTTAAATGTTAGCTGTTATAAACCTCACTAGCTTAGCTAGGTAGCGGTAATTCTATTGTTATCTTGTATATAATAATATTATGATTTCGTCTTAAGTTTCAAGTTAAGTGTTGTTAGACTATGTAGCAGTTAATTGGTTGGAATACAAAAGAATTAGGTGCAATATATGTCACTACTGGAGACTAAAACAGCAATACCAAAACAAAGAAAAAATTAGCATTTCATCCATATGATCCTTATTTTGTAGTTCCATTTTATTACATAATTATTTTCAGTAGTATCGTGTGCATTTAAATGTAAACTCACAAGTGAAGCAAATTTTCTTAACTTTAATTTGAATACTTTTCTAGTTTATTTATTTTAATGTTCTGTTTTGTTGTTTTATATGCTGTAAACAGCTTTCCATCTTGCAATAGGATTTTCTCTTTAGCTTTTTGCTCTCTTCTGTTTTTTCAATTTTTTTGTAGTCTGACTAGCTTTATCTCAGTACCCCTTGTGGGCCATTGTGCTGTGTTGATATGGAGATATTTATAGGCAAATACTAAATTAATAACATTCTTATATTTACAGATTGAAGTAAACTAGTGGGGGAAGTAACGCCCCCTATTCTCATCTTTTACAGGCTCAGATAATTACCAGTGTCCCAATCTTTCATTTACAAACAGTACTGAATCTGCCAGCCCCAGCACCGCCCTAATGCTAGTATAGTAGTGCACCCATGAGGCTTGGAATCAAAAGAAGAAGGCCGTAAACATCTTTATTCAGTTGCCTCCAATGCAAGCTGCAGATTAATGGACAATATATCCCATTTCTGTAACTTTTGATGCACAAATCAAAACCAACTGGAATTTCTCACAGCATAAAATGCTACGAGGATCAATCTAACCTATTTGTTTTATTGTGTAGAAATGCAGGATTTTGTAGTAGCAGTAATAACTAAAACTGCTAGACAGGGAATTCTAGCCATTTTGTGATAGCTAAGGTGTACAGTTACAACACACAATTTTGGAAAACCATTTTTTCATAGTTCAACACAGATATACACAGAAATAATTTTTTTTTTTTTTACTGCTGGGTTGTGCAGTATCCCTCTTGTATGCCTCACAGTATAGTTGAGACTGAATCACAGCTAAATTAGACAAACAATTCAGAAGTCAGGAGCTAAAAGTCATATTGCCCTTTGAGTATGTGATTTGACATTTGAGTACCTATGGCCAGTTCTCAGGTGCAAATTGCCATCCCTAGGTGACCATCTAAAAACACATAATGTAATGGCTCACAGTCGTATAGTAGTTATGGGCTTCTCTACTCTTCATTAACAGAAACATAATAGAACTTAAGCTTTATGATAAAAGAACAGAAATATAATAATAGGTTAGGCAATAATAATAGTTGCAGTGCTGGGTCCTCTAATTATGGAGTGCTGTGACTGGGCTGGTCTGAGGAACTCCTTATACCTTTTTTCTCTCAAATATCCCAGGTGATATAATGACAGTGTGCCCTACCTAACTGCCTATTCATAAAATAAGTAAGAACCTCAGCCCTTTATTTATTTGTTTGGCACAAACAAGATGGAGAAAATATACATTAATTTACCTTTCTTACAAACTTACTTTGTGTGTGTGTGCGTGTGCGTGTGTGTGTGTGGAATTGTACACGGTATGGTAGAAGCAATAAAAGGAGCGGGGACAGTCTTACAAAGGTTTTACCCAGGGTTGAGGAAATCATTTATTCATGCACTTGCAAAGTCAGCACTGAAGAGGCGAGCAATCTGGAGAGGCTCCAGCCCACTGGCTAATTTACTGCTTTTTATATCAAGATGTTAAAGAACAAGAGGCAGGACTAACGTAAGCCAGTCCACTGATAAAACAACTATGCATCCTGCAGAGGTGATGACACAGTGTGTTTGGTCAACTTTAAGAACAAGCTTCGGGGCTTATCATAAACAGCCTGCATCTGATACAGCAGCTTTGCAGTGTCCACTGCTTACTTTTTATGCCATCCATTGATTCTACTAAATATTTACCACAGCAATTCAAGTTCAATATCTTGTCCCATAGTACAATAATAAGGTCCTGGAGGGGAACTGATCCTGAAATGTACTGGTTTCAGGCCAAACTCCTAAACTACATGGAGACGGTGAAATAGTGTAATTTGTCAGCTTTGAGAACAACTTGGGGCTTAACATATAATAAACTTTATGTCTGCCTGATGGGGAAGTTTTGAAGTGGAGTGGCCTCACTTGCAGTGAAATATAAAAATATTGATGATGACGATGATGATGATGATTATTATTATTATTATTATTATTATTAATATTAATATTAGTAGTAGTAGTAAGTAGTTGTAAGTAGTAGCAGCAGCAGCAGTTACTTACTCACTACCTGTGCAGAGCTGTACAATAGGACAGAATTTGATTGTTCTCCCAGTTACAGACTTAACTAATCGCCCAAGGGTGCTTCACAGACCTTTACAGCAGCACTAGTGCTGTCACATCCAACCGCTGAGCCCAAGAGCAAATATGGCCTTATTTAGTAACAGTAGCTCACTGAAGTTCAGTATCAGTGTGGCAATATAATAAAATTAATTTTGTCGTAATTCAGCCTAAGTGAGGTATGAAGAAAAAGCATTCAGAATGGTGAGGTCTAAGAAGCACTACCTTTGATTGACAGGCTGCTAACAAGGAGTGAAAGAATTGTGCATGCCTGTGGGTATTCACCTGTCTCTACCTGTCCTAAGGCAACCCTGAGTCAAAAAATGGTTTCTCATAAATATAGGCCGATTCATTTTTCTTTAACTATTAAAGAGGAGGCTGCAATATTTGACCCTCCCACATCTCTTGGCAATTCCAACAGAAACAAATATCTCTTTTGGTGTTTTTTTTGTTTTTGTTTTTTTGGTCAAAGCGAGACATTTTCATTCTGTCCGAGAAGAAGAAAAATAAACTTCAGTCAATGCTTTCACTTCCCTGCAGTCCACACACTCCAATTAGCTTAACCCTCCTGTTATGTTGCGGGTCAAATTGACCCTTTGAAAATCTAGGAAAAATACTTAAAATTATTTTTTCAGTATGAAACTTCTTCTACTGGCCTTAATTAGTGTAATCAACATTTTAAATGAAAATGGTTCATTTCATGTATTTGCAAACCCCCCCTGTATGGGGATTGACCCGGGAACATTTTTGCTGTACCTAAAAAATGAACAGAACAGGAGGGTTAAAATGTTGCCCCAAATATTTGATCGAAAATAAACCACAAAGAGATCACCTATAGCCTCTTTAAGCTTATCTTTTCACTGGTTCCTTGTTAGATAAAAGTGCCGACTCCTGCTCCATGCCTGAAAGATCTAAAGGGCCCGTTACTTCATGTAATCCTGCCAGGCTCTTGCAGTCTCAGGCAGCTTGCTACTGTCCTTCCCAACATTTCAAAAG
This sequence comes from Anguilla rostrata, assembly GCF_018555375.3. Taxonomy (NCBI): domain Eukaryota; kingdom Metazoa; phylum Chordata; class Actinopteri; order Anguilliformes; family Anguillidae; genus Anguilla; species Anguilla rostrata. Next base: position 16,429,153 of record NC_057950.1, read on the forward strand.
CTCACCCGGAGCTTTTGGCACCAGGGCTGCCTAGGGAATGTGTGCTGACGGTACCTCACTGTCTCGCTGGACAGCCAAAGTCTTGCAGTATGCTAAAGCTAGCAAGGTGGCCTTTGTGTGCTATTTACTTTCTAACATGGTTTAAAGACTCTGCTGTGAAATTTATATTATTACAGCTACAAATGAATGCACATGAAAGGTAGGCATCTCTTAAGAAATTAGCCAAAAACAGAGGTGCACAACATATATTGACAGCAGGTGCTCCTACATAGATGAGGTTTTTAAGTTAATTAACCATTAACAGGCCAGCATTAATAGGGTTCTGGATAAAAATGCCGGCAGGCTGGTTGTCTATGCATGGTCAGAAGACGAGACTTCAGTGACTTTGCAAGAGGGATGATTGTTGTATGTTTGGCATGAGCTTCCGTAACGATGACAGCCCAACTTGATTATGTTTCCTCAGGAACAGTGTCGAAGATGTCGTCACCATTAAACTCTGAGGGAAGGACAACGTTAACAAGGGGCAACTACCGACGGAAGCACATACTCCTGGATTGTGATGTCCATGTGTTAGTTTAAGGTGCAAGGATAGAACAGGCGAGCAACTCTACATCAGCTGACTGGAAGTTTCAGGATGTGAGCAGACATTTTCATCAAGAATGGTCTCTAACGTGAGACCACTGTCAGGTTGCAGTGCATAAAACTCATTACACCTGCCAACACATGTTAACGAGTTCAATGGACTATTGAACAGTGGCAAAATGTCAATTAGTTAATCAAATTAATAATCCTTAATTTACTCCCATTGCGTGTAGAGGAATTTATACACAATAGAACGGTTTTTCTATTGTATGTCTCATTGGTTTTTATATCTTACCTGGTTTCCTCTGAATGAAGGGCACACTCATCCACTATGTATGCATGACTCTCAGGCTTGTGTTTCATTGGCACTTTGTGCTTACAGGACTTCAGTGTACCAGAAATAATGCGACAGAGAGACATTTTCACTGTTGCGTGAAACTTAATTGTCAAACACAGAGCAACAGCTTGTGTGGCTAAATGATCTTGACCATGTAAAATCTGGTGCAGTTACCTCACAAGTTTTTGAGTTTTTGTGATCTCAGCATGTTGTGTGCATATCAAAAAAGAGAGAATTTCAGGGGAAGAAAGAGGGGATGAGGAAGAGACAGTGAGAGAAGAAGACTGGAAGGAGGGAAAGGAGAGAGGGGTAGGTGTAAATATAGAGATGGAGAGTAGTTGCATCTCCAGCCCTTTGGGTCTAAATTGTTTAATTAGCATCAATGCAGAATGCCATTAGCATAATTATAAATCCTCAATGGTGGAAAAAAATGTTTTTGTGTTGTAAAAGTTGTAAGGTAAAGACATGTAGGAGTAACCTCCATGATCTCGTTGTCACCAAGACATGCAATGATTTCTGAAATAAAGGCATGTTCTGCAATCCCCAATTTGAATTTGCCAACAAGAGACACATTTATTTGTAATTCAAAGCTACTGTGAAATGTTACAAAGAAATGTATGTCCAAGTCTTATAAAATGGTGTACTCGGGTCAAAGAGTACCCTATCTAGTGCTGAAATGTAAATATTTTATTTAAAAAATAGGTATGTGTGGTATTTATGATAATATATACATACGGTATATTACATGCTTGCAGCTGTATTACACTGTCACAGAGGATGGGGGAAAATAATTACCAAGATTACCAGATTATAACAAGAAGATGTCAATAAATAATGTAACTATACTACACATTGAAATTCATTGCTGTATCATTTTTATTTGACACTATTGGTATATACACATATATACTGTATATGTATGATATATATATATATATATATATATATTATATATATATATGCAGGCTAACCCAAGACTACTCACAGATGGCCATAAGAATTCATTAAGATTATGCAAAAAGCGTGTGAATAGAAAATTAATGAAAGGGAATGGAATGGAAGATGCATGAAACACAGAACGGCTATTTTATGTATAATCAGCACACAAGATGCGTGCAGAATATTAAATGTGTTGCTGAGAGAGGCTTCTTCAGCAGAGAGAAAATATCAGCAATGTCTAAGCCAATTTCAAATGCTTAGACATGCCCCACCTATTTATTAAGTTGTGTATTGAAGCATGCTTCTCAATGTTATTGAAAATTCAAGTCTGAATGTGTTAACGTGGTGTCCTGAAGTAAATGTAAGGCTACAAGAGATAATAAAAAATATTTCTTGTGGGATGCTGTCACCCAGTCCTTTATTCAGATGAATGAACAATTCATCTGAATCATTGCATTACTTTAGCATGTTTCACATGTTCATAAGGACCTACCCTGTCGCAAAACACTCATTACTTTCCTATGACTTTGCATATGAAGAATTTTCAGAAGTCACTTGTAGTCAATGTGATTCACTGTAATGTAGCTGTTGCATAAGCAGATGACAGCAAAGACATTTCAAAGCTATTCATAAAGATGTGGCAGATATTTTATTATCATGTGATGGTACAGCTCTTTGAGAAGGATATATCACTGTACTTCTTGGGATAGTCTAGTCTGACATAACTTATTGTTAATGGTCACTTCAGATCAACAAAGAAAAAAGTATTGTGGTCACTTTTATTTTACAGGTGAATGGTACACTATATGACCAAACGTACCTGGACACCCCTTGGTCTGGGGCTGTTGATCATGGCTTGGGCTAGGCCCCTTAGTTCCAATGAAATGCAATGACATTCTAGACAATTCCATGCTTCCAAATTTGTGGCGATAGTTTGGGGTAGGCCCTTTCCTATTTCAGCTTGACAGTGCCCCCGGTCACGCTGCGAGGTCAACATAGAAATGGTTTTGTCGAGATCGGTGTGAAAGAACTTGACTGGCCTACACAAAGCCCTGACCTCAACCCCATCCAAAACCACTGGGATCAATTGTGAACCCAACTGTGAGCCAGGCCCAATCGCCCCATCAGTACCCAACCTCACTAATGCTCTCCTGGCTGAATGGAAACAAATCTCTGCAGCAATGTTCCAACATTCCAACATATATTAAAAAGCCTTCCCAGGAGAGTGGAGGTTGCTACAGCAGAAAAGGGTTGACGAACTCCATATTAATGCCCTTAATTTTGGATGAGATGTTGGATGTCAGGTACCCACCTACTTTTGTCCATGTCGTGTATGACATTGACAAAGAGGAAAAAAACAGACACTATTCAATTCTTTAGTTATAGGGTACTGAAATAAACTGGTAAACATTGCCCACAGGAAATAGTGGTGGAGTAGATGTGCCAGCTCAAGTTTAAAGGAAAATGAGCACGTTGTTTTACCCTGCAATATCGAATATTGCTAGCGAAGGACAAGCCCTGTAAGAACATGATGCATTGCAAGCTTTTATAATGTTGAAATCGCTGCTGAAAGCAAGCATGAGGAACTTTATAACTAACTCCCGCCTCCGTCTCTGCAGTAGGATTTTCTTTTTCTTTTTTTTTTAGTTTGAAGATGGCATTTATCCTCATTTCTCATCATTCCTCATTCAATTCTGTGATGCTTTATAAATTATAGGCTCTGATGCGCAGAGGCAATGATGCATCCTTGATAGGGGGTGATTATATAAAAAAAAAAAACAAGTAAAGATTTGTTGAATATGTTGTGGAGGCATGGGTGGTTTTGCAGGAACGAATTATATTTAAATCCATCATCCATTATAATCATGATATATTTATTCAGCATCAGTTTGTCATGTTCTATCCACAAATAAAGGGTATTTCAGTAAAGATGCAATTGCAAAAGAGACCACAAGGACAACATGGAAAGACTGGAACCTATATTATCACCAACTTCTGCCCTCAAAGATTCATGCCATCAGTGCAGTCCTGCAGTTCACACAAGATAGCATGTACAGTATACATGTAAAGCAACGTTTGTCATCTTGCAGTAAGGTATCTCCAGTTCACACGAAATGATAAATAATAGAATAGCATTTTCCTTCCGCTCTTCAAGTGTAGCTGGAGCTTATTTTCCCTTGCAGTTCATGTGAAACTCCTGAAATGTTCTATATATGTAGTATGGTGACATAATCTTTTAAGGAAATAAAAGCTTTATCTTTCAAGAGCTTTTTACTAGCCGTAGATATGAACAATGTGGCACAGACAACCTGTGAGTCAGGTTATATAAATCTGTTATCTAAATATTGTGCTGTTTCTCTGACCCTATATAAGCTCCTCCTCTCTTGTTTTCTGAGCTACGTTGCTCATGAAACACTTTTTCATGAAAATTTCACCTTGAAAAGCATTCAAAAATCATGTTGTCAGTGGCATGTTGTGTTATTTTACCCTGGAAATTCCTAAAATTACTTCTCATTTGAATTAGAGCTCCTGTTTTTAAATTGTGCCTTGGCTGTGAAAATAGGATTTAATATGAGGAAAGGGGTAGGCACAAAGAATACATGTGTGGTAATTTTCAAATCCAGATCCATAAATAATTATAAAGTGGAATATCTCTTAAAATTCACAAAAGATGTACTGCTTTGAACGGCTTATCTAGTTGGGAGAAAGATGGATCATCACCTACATTCTCAAGGTGCAGAAACTTAAAGAAGCTATGATATGCATAACGTGTACTTGACTGGGTTTGATTATGTATGTGTGTTGGTAGATTACAAAATAAAAGGATGCTAGTTTTGTTTAAGAAAGAGCCTATCATTAATTATCTTGCAAATTCAAGCATAAGCTCTTATCCTACACAGCACTTATAATCAAATAATTGGCTTAGCTACTCTTCTATTGGAGGTTAAAGGACTTATTTTTACAATTCTTTTTTTGTCCCCAAGGGCTTTTACCCTTATCTGGACTGACTTAAATTGTTCACTTCTTTCATACTATCCATTTATTCTGCCAGATATTTGCCAGCGCAATGCAGGCTAAGTACCTTGTCCCCTTGTACAATAGCAGGATCACACATGGGATTTGAACCTGCAACCTTATGGTTACAAGCTCATTTCCCAAGCTCAGACACTCATCCTTAGAGACCAGTAAATGATAAATGGCTAGCTAGCACACCGTTTCTAGTTTTCTCTCCCATTCAACACTACAAGGCTGCTTGCTGGCATGTTATCAGTATAGAACATATACCCCATTTAATGAAGCGCAGAGAGAAAGTGCAAACTCCATTTTTCCATTTCCAATAACAGAACCTTGGCTAAGGGATATAGAACCACAAAATAAAAAAAGGCTGTAAGTGCCCCCATTCCTGTTTCCATTGCATGTCCCTTGTAAGGGCTGGCCACTCCTCCTCTTTACTATGCATAGCCAGGGAAGTGAGACCTCATATTCCTTCAACATGACCATCTTGTACATAAGCAAGTAAATAAGCAAATGCTCACTTGTGTGTGCGTGTCTTCTCTCAGTTTTGTTGAAGGATGCAGTATTCAGCTTTCATTAGTCCTGATTCTGCTTATTAACAGGCTAAGTGCTACTGAGGCACGGTCAGATTTTTTTCTAAAGTCATTAGTTGCAACATTGTTGCATTTTTCTGGTATCAAGGTAACAAAAAAACTATTTAAATGAAGAAAAAAAACAGGATGAAAGTCACTAAAAGTTGAACCCAAATTGAATCCAGGTTTACATTGGTAATGGCAATAAAGAGTACATTCGCCATGACATTCTGCATCAGGTGTAGAAATACTGCTATTTCAGAGATACTTACCGGTAAAAGCAGTTGTTCTCGAAACTACTCTAGTAAGAGTAAATCGTTCACTTAAAAGGTACTTCAGTATTTCAGGGAAAAGTTACTTTCATGGTACAAGGGAAAGTACAAAAAAGAGAGATTTAAAGGAACGTTTCACTTTAAAATCAATTTCCTGTCATGTTCTACTCATCCTCATGTCAGCTGAATATCTGGCGCGGTTTTTGTAGCCAAAAACTGCAACCTGCCACTTTAGAAGTGACTTCAGGGAAAAACAGAAGGAAAAAGTCCTGAATGAAAAAAGAAACATTGAAACAAACATATTCAAAACCGTTTGTTAATCTAATCTAATCTACAAAGATTTAAACGGCCATATCGTTGTCATTTGGGAATCTCTGATCTTTGATGTTATTCTTATATTGGCCCCCATCTAATTTTCCAAAATTGAAAATAAAACCTTGCCATGAAGCCTCTGTGCAGCGTGGCACAGACAGTATTCACTTTTTTAGCCTTTAGTTACACTTCCCCATTTGCTAGTGGGATGAGAAACTCAGTAGAGGAGACAGGAAGTGAATTGAATGAAATTAATTAAATAATAGCCATTTGTAATCTAATATCATAAACAATAGCATATACAGAGATCTACAGTAGTGACGTCCTACAAAATAGCAATAAAATCTTTTCTACTTCTCTTGTAGTTCTACCAGACATCATAATCTAACATTTGACAGCACCATATGTCCTCAAAGAAAAATGTATGAAAATAATAAAAACAATATCAGCATTCATTGCACATACAGTAATTCAGTTCATGACTGAGTTTGTTACTGTCATTAATCTCAGATTTTTCTTGACAGGAAACTTCTCAAAGCATGTACAGAATAAAAGCCAGTTGTTCCCTCTTGCTGAAACACATCAGCACATTTGCATGACATAAAAGTCATGAACTAAAATTCCAAAGTTGTTGAGATGAATATGACAGATGCTAGCCAGCCTCTTGAGCCATTAACTGGAAAGACACACACCTCACGTGATCATTTTTCCCCGGACTCAGCCCAGGATGACAGTCTTAAAGAATACTCTCAATTGGGCTCCACAAAACACCAGCATATTTGTAATACAGGAAGGGGAAAGACTGCATGAAAAAATGAAACCATCCTTATTACCTCATCTTCAGGTTGCCGGGCTGAGGCTGCCCATCGTAGATGGAGACAATGTCAAAGTCCTCCTCCAAAGCGAAGGTGTGAAATGACAGCTGTATCCTGTTGCGTTCCCCGGTGACTATGATCCAGGTGCAGTTGGCATAGTTGGGATAACCGTGAGGAAAGCCGGGGCTCTCTATCGTCCCATTGAGCCCCTGTACCAATCCGCCACATATCTGACCTGAGAACAAAAGAACCAGGAATGACCGTTATCCATCGACGCAAAAAGTCTGTAGATTTCCTTCATATTAAACGTTAAATGTCGTAGCTGAATACAGCAAGACACGGAAAAGTCCAGAAAATTCCCAGCGTACACGGAAGGTGCAAGGTAATTTGAAGGGAAGTGGTGAGTCAGATAAACAGATATTTTAAGTGCTGACCTCCAATCAGAAGTGGTGAGCGAAAAACACATTATCAGCATCAATTTAGCAAATTATATATATATATATATATAAAATCTGTATATTGTGCATCAAACATAAAATAATTTTAATTTTTAAAAATCATCACTCTCAGCAGAGGTCATCCACTGTTCATCATCCACTAAACAATTAGACAAGATGCTCCTCTGAAGGATAATTCCACAATTATCTGTGAATAACAGTCAAATGTTGCCTCCAAATATCAGTGTTGTTAGCCCTAAATGGGAATATAACACAAAACGCCATCTGTGGATGGTACAGAAAAAGAAAGACAGTGAAACCATTGGACAGCTTTTAGCTGACAGCTGAAAACAGTCAAACTCTCAGATGAGTGGGTTAACTAAGGCTCAGAACCAACAATGCAGAATCAGGCATTAGCTGGGTCACGTCGCTTTTCACCCTCGCAAAAAGGATCTAATGAAGGAACCGCCTGCTGTCCCGCGTGCTCAGCGGCACGCACGTGATCATCTGCAGGCTCAGATCACTGGATAACACAGCAATGCTAAAACACGCTCAGTGAGGGTCATTTGCAGAACATTAGCCACATTTCTAAAGTTCTGGCACTTCTGTCTGAGCCTGTGCAAACCCAGAATGCAATGCAGTGTAACTGCATGTATTACAACAAAGGGAATGTTTGTGTGTGTGTGTGTGTGCGCACGTGTTTGTGCGTGTGTGTGCACAAGAATATGTGTTAATACGTAATTAACTGTGTGGGAATATGTGTTAGACAGATGGGTGATGTATTTGTCTGCAACAAGACAAGGGGAATGAAAGAAGGAAAAGATATTAACCCTTTCACTGAAGAATGCTGTGTGCAAGTCTGTGGAATCCAGCTACCATAAACCTTAGATACCTCATAATGTTCATATTTCACAATTCAGGAAAACGTGATGAACAATATTGAACAGGAGAGAACGTGAAATAAAGCTAAACAGCGATATATTGCTGATTTCCTCATAATAAACACTGTTGAGTCTTTAAACACCAGGATAGATCTGAATCATCCTTTGCCTCAAGCATTGTCCTCAGATCTATTGCGTTTGTTTGTTTGTTTGTTTGTTTGTTTGTTTGTTTGTTTGTTTGTTTTCACACAGCAGGTCAGCTGCATTCGCATATTTGAGAATGATTATGAATGCTACAGAGGTAGTATGTATTATATATTTTCTGCAATGACCTTCAGATTCTGCCTTCTTCTGATGATGATTCAAAACTTTTCCAATCAGTCTTTTGCCCCACAGTATAGTTCAGTGCTTCCACCAGAACATTAAAGGTCTGGCATAGTTCTGTTCCAGTACATTACATTTTAGCACCATGGTTATTCAGTTGAGATAATATGTGGAGCTGTAATGGTTCCCCAAGTACATAGCTCAGTACAAAGCTTTGGTCATGGTCCCATACCTACCTCAGTAGTAAAAATTGCATGTCAATATTAAATGGACAAAAAACGTGAAACGGCTTTATTCTGAAATGGTTGTTTTTTTTTTCAACTCCCCGACTCGTAACAGAAAGAGATATATATATAACATCAAAACAAGAACTGAAATATAATTCAAATGTGTATCAAGTCATACTAATTACAGGGTGTGATATAGATTTTATAATTTTCCCCATTTTTGCCATTTGTCTGAAAGATCAAAAACTCTTTATTCTGTCCCATAATGACAATTAAACACACCATAGATCCACAAAAATTATAAAAGCTACCGCAAAAAATGAATTAAAGAAACAATCATAGGGACAGCAGGTCAGGCAGCTCATGCTGAACCTAGAAGATCAGCACATGTTTTGTTAGAGGCCTTGAAATGCCACATTGTAAGTTATGGCACAGCACATGGCCACAAACATCCTGAGTGTCCCCCCCTCCCCCACCCCCACCCCGAGTGCTTAAAGTGAGAAAATGCAGGATTAAGGGTAACCAGATAAGAAGGCAATACAATCGCAATCACAGATGGGGGGTAGAGAGATTGCGATCGTGGACAGCGGGGGTGGGATATTGCAAACCTAGAGGGGAGGTGGGGCTGGTGTTGGAGATTGTGATGGTAAAATGGGGAAGGGGGGATTGCAAAATAAAAAAAATAAATACATTAATAAAGCATATGAGAACCAGCAAAATGCTACTAAAAGTGCTTGGTACTCATATGAGCAAAAAAAAGTCCCCATACTAGTCCATTCCAGCCCACTTCAAGCATTGCCTCCCCCACATCCTTCATTTTGTTTTTGGTACAAGAGTTCATGTTGTGGTTTTTGCACATACAATAAAATAAGTTTTTACTTGATGGAAACTTAAAACTTTAGGAGATGTCTTTGTATTACAAAAAAAAGTGCAGTGTGGTATTTCCAATTTCCATGCCAACTGCAATGATCCTGCCAAAATAAATTGGGGCCAAATTTGACAGGTGGACTTGCAGAACTCATGGTTATGATTTTGTAAAATCAGGAAATTGTGTCCCAGGCTGTGGAGAGGTGTAAGTACAAGTCAAGACAACGTGAGATGAGCAGGATAGGCTGTCTTAATGCTTTGTCTTACACCCAGCTGAGTCCTATCTGACAACCATGACCCAGAAAGTGGTGCAGATTCAAAGAGAAGCGTGCTCTCCTCAAGGAATTACTTATGTTAAAAATGAAGAGTTGGTTGACATTTATTTCACAAAACAAATTAATTTCTAATTCTATTTCGGAACGCTTAAAACATGCAGAAGTTGATCATGAAGAAACTATATGTATGTAGATGACCAATGCCCGGCTCCACCCCAGTCAGCAGTTTATTTGTACCAGAAATTATTTTTTGAAATAATCATTTATATAATAATAATATAATAAAACAACATTGAGTTAATAATAATTCCTTGCATTTGTATAGCCATTTTTGCATACTGAGGGTGCTTTACAGTGATGATACAAAGACTCACTGCAACCACCACCAATGTGTAGCACCCACCTGGGTGATGCACAGCAGCCATTTTGCGCCAGAACACTTTCTCTTTGATTATGATTGCTTGGAAACATCTGTGAAATTTCTATTGCCAAAAATAAATGCATGAAAATGTGCTTTTTTTAAGGTCTCTCTTGATATCCAAATAATATCTTGAATTTTCCATCTCATACTTATGTTCTAATTTTGAATGCAATTAACAATGCCATTAAAATTCTAATTGAATAATAACATTGGACAGTGTTCCCCTGTGTGTGTGTGTGTGTGTGTGTGTGTGTGTGCTTGCGTGCATGCATGTGTGTGACTGTTTATGTATTTGTTTGTTTGTTTGTTTTTATTTAATTGTTAAGTCTATTTTTGGCCATCATATTGATTTGGGCTTCAATTTCAGTGCTATGGTTGCTAGGCAATCTCAGCCCACGGATGGACAATAATAACTGATTTCACTCGTAATTACCACTTCACACTTAGTTTCATGGTGGGGCTACTGATTTGCTATTTATAATACAGTGCTGTGTCAGTGCTTGATATAGAATTAGTTCATCCTCTCAATCAGAATGTCTTCACTGGGTAGAAAGTTCACAGAACCCCAGCATTTCCCTGTTCCTCCAAGCCCTGTCCCTTGCTTGAGGGAGTGTTCTAGTGCAGCACAATGTCTTTCTCTTAGACATCTGAATGGAATGCATGCACGTACAGAAAACCGTCGAGGCAGCAGGAGTTTCTTTCGCCCTCGGCCAGCCCTTACAAATATGGAGAAGAAATTAGCATTATTAAGCACAATTGAGCCCTTTCCACTCCAGAGAGTTCCCTCGTTGGATGTTTACTTATGCAAACATCAGGACTTGGGGTAAGGTAAATGTACGACCGGATGACAAATACTGTATCACCAGGTGTGACCCCAAAAGAATAATACTGGCAGTTTTTCCTGCTTAAAATGATGGTAGAGGTACGTCTCTAAAAGAAAAAGTACATTTATTCTTAGCTCTTTAGATAGCAAGGTGAGTTGTGTGGATTTTGACAACACAGCAGGGCAGGGCTCTGCAGTGTTCCCATTTTAGGAGCATCTGCATGACATGATTACATATATTTTTTGTAATGACAATAAACAAACTGCAAACATATCCAAACCACAAGCAAAAAGGCATTACTTGGCTCACATATAGGATACACAGGGGATACTAAATGATAATGGCTGTTAAAATGTCCCAGGTCTTCATCATGCAATCATCATCAAAAGGCCAGAATGTCTCCAGAAGAGATTCAACCTGCCAAAATCCGCTCATGCAACTGCACTCTGAAACACTCTTCACTGGCCTCCGGGAGCCGCCTCATTTGCTTCAAACCCCTCACACTGACACATCAAGCTTCGCACATCTCTAGGTCTTGTGAGGTCTGCTTATCATGTAAAATGCTCTTCTGTTAGCCACTTTGGCTAAAAGCATTTTTAAACAAAACGGGAAAACTTTATTCTGCTGCATTATTTCTGAGAAACACAGTTTTTTAAAGAAAACTTGCCATTTTTGTATAAAAACTGGAATTTCTGCCAATGTTAATTTGGATGCCTTCTTTGTTTGACTCTGAACCAAAGAAAATTCTCCAGAGGTTGATCTGAACACTCATTAATTTAATTGTGACTCACTTAGTTACCTTTAATTGTCACTCAGCTACCTTTAATTGTCACTCACTTAGCTATCTTAATTGTTACCAAGCTAGCTATACTACCTGCCAGATGTACACAGTGGGAAAATTCTTCAGCACTGCTTACAATTAGCGTCAGCAGGGAGTTATTATCCCATATTATCATTACTAAACTTTGGTTTTTTAATAATGCTTCTGGCACAACATAGTTCATATACAGTGAACCATGTAATTTACTTGCTGTGAAATTGAAATATAAATACCCATGCTGTCTGATTTTCTTCTAAAGCAAAAGTTTATCTAATTACAGCTTCATTCATACATTTACTCTCACACTGGCTGAGCACAGTACATTTATTCATAAACAGCACGCTAAATAAAATAAAAACAGTCATTTAAATGTTAATTTTTAATAGTTACAGTTCTACATTAGTTTTGAGACACTGGTTTAGCAAAGAAGTGTTTGTCAGGGAGAACAGTAGCCTAAAACTTACATAAAACTTTCTTATCTGAAATGTAAGCAATCCACAGTGTCTATGATTCACACAAAATTTGAAACTCATAATTTATGATCATTTCTGAGGTGGCCATATTGATGTGGTTGACTTTTGCCAGAACACCTACTCTTTTATAATCAGTGGCACAGAGTTCTGCATGGTGAGTCAACTGAGCCATTTAGCATGCCGTTTGAAAGACATCTCCTGAAGTAGTTTCCCCATCACTGCACTGGAGCGCTGGTTTTATACGTACTAAGTACGGAGGAATGATTAGCCCCAGTGACCCACCACAACTACTCCCTCCAATAATTTCATTTTCCCAAGTCTCCTTTTCGAGTATTAAATAATAAGCCATGCCCTTCGCAGTCTCAGCCATGAGAGGAACAGGCCCCACAGTGGTATGACTGCCGCTTAGTACTTATCAAAACATAGGAAAAAAGTTCAAGCAAAATGTCAGGACGATTTCTACCTCGCTTTTGTTCCACGTCACATGTAAAAGATAAGGCTTATTTTGCAAAAAGTGGCCATGTTTCATGATTTATTAAAAATGTACTCACTAGAAAGGGGGAGGGGTCTACATATGGATGCAATCACATATCCCTTATGATTTTGTGCAAATTGAGAATTATATCAGGTTACATTATGGGCAAAAGAATGTAGTTTCTACAGGTCAGGCTGCATTGTAGGTAAAAGGAAGTTGTTGTTTTTTTCTGTTCTTAGAGTGGGTGACCTTTTGAACAGAAAATAAATGAAGAGTGCCACTTCTGGAATTTAAAGTAACACTAAACTTGTAAACACATGCTATTTAAAAGTACACTTTAAGATTGACTTTGGCCCTCAGTGAGGTTGCTCAAAGCATCTCAGAGGCACAGAACAGCTTTCCTCTTTTTCTCCTTTATTTTTAAACATGCTGGAATCATGTGTTACATTCTCCCGCTCTACAGAATCACAAATGAATGGATACTAGATTTCAAACTCTCGCAAAATATTGGTGTTGTTAAGACATCAATAATGATATCAATAATGAATGTTTTGAGGGCGCTCCTGGATGAGTTATGCCATTCATATTTGGATACAAGGGTATTTTTATTTTATAAGATTTTAACAAAAATGAGCGCTGATCTCAGGAACTTAGTAGATTACCTTAGGTCTTCAGTCTCAAGTATACATAATGAGACAGCTTTTAGTCTGTGTGCCGTCTAAACACACTGCAATGAGGGCCAGGTTTACTAGAGTGTTTTTTAGTCATCAACTCCTTGCTTACTAAGGCAGCTCAATATTGTAAAGGAGTCTTCCAATTTCTTGGCTCAGGTCAAAGGAAAAGGCTGCTCATAAACAGAATGAAATCCAAATGCGCATAATATTCATGCATGTCAGAAAACTGTATGATATGACAATAATGCATCAAGTTAATATAGGGTGCAAAACAATATTCAAGTACTGTAGCAACTGTTGGTAAAAAAAAAAAATTAAAAATCATGAATATAATGTCAGTTTTGCTGAATATACAGGGGCATGTTTCCCAAAAACTTTTGAGAATCAAAATTAACAAGGAAACTTGTAAGTATTTGTAACTTTGTACAAGGGATCTCCATGTGGGAGTCCCAAACACACCTGAACCCTCCTAAGGACCGATGTACAGATCTATGGCTATCTACCTCAGTTATGCCAGTGAAGGGTAGTCCATCAATAAATAAACAATAGCTTGACTATGAATTCTTTTGAAGAAGATACTGTGTAAAATACAACCACTCATATGACATTAGAGAAACATTTGTTAATTTATATATTTTTACTTTTTTAACCGGAATGCATAAGTTTTGATTTCTGCTAATGCATAAGCCAGTCCAGAGTGCAGAAGGCCTACAACACATTAATTTATGGTACATCAGCCAATAACAAAGCAACATCATGCAGTTGTCACACATCAAAAGAGAAGGCAGCAGTTATCTGAGAAGTATTCTGGGCCCTGCCTCCGGAACAATGTGTATGTGACTGCTCGTCCTTGTGCTTGAGTATACTACCAAAACACCCCCCAGACCCCAATTTTTGCTAACCATTTAATTAATTGAAAATATTTACCCACGTAGCTAACGGGGAGAATTGTTGGCTAAGGAGCATGTCAGCAGGTGAAATTCCAAAACGCAAAGAAACCGCTGTCCAACGCTCCAGGTGTTACTAATAAATTGGCATTAGCACACCGTAACATGACCTCGCTGTCTAGCTGTAAAGCCTGTGAAAAAGTAAAAACCGCAAGACAAAGGAAATATACATCTCCGCAGTCGGCTAGAGGTGTGTGAGCCCCCATCACTCCCTAGTCAGCTAAAATGAGCCACAAAGGAGACAAACTACAATTACTTTCAAAAAAGGATCATTACTTAGTTGATGCTTTTATCCAGAGTGGCTTACAAAGTGTACACAAAAAAAGGTGAAGAAAAGAGTGACATTTTATTACTGTCACAACCGATAGTAAGTGTAGATACAAAATTTACAACAGGACACCGGAGGATTTGAAGATATTGTGGTAATTTTAGCATGAGTATACCCAGAGGTATTCAAGCCAGTTCTCCAGCCTTAGGACAGTGGACAGACAGGACTGTTATTTACCAGCCTCAAATATGAAGGCTAGAACACTGAGTACTGAAGGAAAACAAAGTAAACTATCTCTGTAAAATGCCTTCAGTAAAGAGCACTCTTTCTTGCTAATGCGTCTGCCACCGAGTGCCAGCCTGCAGGTATCTTTGCCTGCCGCTGCTGAAGACAATTTAAAGGCCACTGCCTGCCAAGTTTTCAGTCTCTGCACCTGCAGCTATGCCTGACGCAGCCCAGGACCTATGGCATATGAAAGGCTCAGCCTCAATACAGGATTTCAGCTTGCATTAGAATGATGCACATATATACAGTACATACATACACACATATATACATATACGTACATATATGTGGAAGATATAATTGTTCTATTCTGAATAGTATATTTAATCATCCTATTGCTCCTCAATAATTTATTTTTACAATTTAAAGGGATGGGAGTTTTATTAATTGAACTTCATTTCATGACAGAATATTAAAAATTCAGATTGAATGATTCAGATTGAATTAATATGATTTATATTGGTCTTTTTTCTTATTCTCATTTACCTTAGTTCTTGTTTGTCTGTCACTTACAAAATTGCCCTGTTTACATGTTTGTTGTTGCACACCTCTGTGTCTTGCCAGCAGGAATACTTTTCGGTGATTGTTTTGGTCCTGTTTAGTGCACAGGGGGTGTGCAGAGATGTCACTGTCCGTGCCTGACAAACTGTTGACTGGGGGTTGTTTTCTTTGTCTGTCACTGAAATTTAATAAATGTATCTGTCAATTTTTCGAGAAGCAAATGACCATGGTTTCATTTTCCGTTCATTTTTTCTCAAAGATCTCATCTTCAAAATATCATTTGTCAACTTCAGGAAGAAAAATGTATATGATGCATTGCCTGCGCATCTTCAAACTGAGCATTTGGATTTGGATATACCGAGAGTACACAAACGTCATGCAGTACACATCTGCAGTGTATGGAACCAGGCCCACTTTGTTAGTCAGCCTGTACATGTAACAGCTGGGTTTTAGCTCAGTATCCGTACAACAAACAGTGTTTCTAATTTGCAAAGGTATGACCTCCCTTTTTTCCAAGGTCTTCATGATCAACTTGTGCAGGTTTTACAGGTATCTCTAGCATTTCAGGAGCATTCAGAACACCTCCTTCCCCCATTAGTCTAAGGTATGTCTGTACAATTTGTTTCTGCTATTGTTCTTATTGTATTGAATTCTTTTTTCACTTCACATTTGTTATAGTCTGAACTGCTCCTATAAATTCTGTGAGATTGCTCTGAAACTTCCTCAGATTATTATGACCACAATATAAATGTATAAATGTAGAACATAAATGTGACTGATATAACTTTTGATCTTTTAAATTACTTTAAGTTCAATTGATTTTAAGTCCCCAGAAGCTCTGTGTTTGTGTGGCAGGAACATGGTTGGAGAGGGTGCATTCATACCCAAGTATTGTCTTATATTGATATTTTAGCTTCAGGGTCATGAGAGCTTTGATACATTTTCTTTTTATGCTTTCAGTCCAAATGTTGTAATCAGTTTTATTAAATAAAATAGTCGGCAAAAGGCTGAAATAGTTTACGAGCAAGGCTCCACTAGACAGCACAATGACCTATGACTAATGCCTAATGATAAATGACCTGTGTCCGAGTGGAACACTGGAGGAGTCTGTCTTTGTGGTTCAGCAAACAGAAATGTGCGTAAATACACAATCACTAACATCATAATGTCTTTGTTTTCCTTATTTTTATACTTTTTATACTAGGCCTTGGGTAAATTTCACCCATTTTGGCCTGCTCTTTTAGAATGTACTGTAGCAAGAACTTGGTTTAATAATGCTGCTGTGCAGTATCTTGTTATTGAAATGGGAGTTCACCACACACTTCATTTCAGGAGACATATATATCTATATAGGCTCTGGTAAAGATCCAACTGGTAAAAATAAGAACAGTGTAAAAATAGTTATACTGAAAAAGTTGGATGGTCATATGGCAAATAGCAATATACTGTAGTTTCTGACTACAGCATGAAATAATCTGTGGGCATATGGTTACATATGCAATTATGTATCGTTTATGATTGAGATGGCTGTGGTAGAACATGGGTCTTAGACCAGGGGACTCCACCATGTAGAGTTGTATTTGAAAAGTTTTTATAAATGAATAAATAAATAAAAAACCATTTTACAAAGATTAAGGACTGGGGGTGGGGAGGGGGTGCTAGGGGGGATTCTATCTGCACCTGTGCCAGTTGGCCAGTTTCCCCCTAAGCCACCTTCAAGGCTCCAGGAAGTAGAAGATAACTTTATTGAGCCCCTAATGACACTGTGGAGCCAAGTACTCAGGCCACACGGTCAGAGTATAATCAAGTGCACAACAGCAGTGCCTCACAGTGGATAAAACCTCACCGAGCTGGTATGTACAATGCCGTTCGGCTGCCTGTCCATTTCTCCACACTGCGTCTCACTGTTAAGTCTAAGCCTGCTGTTGAAACTGTTCTTCATCTGCTCACGCTAAGATATTCTTTGTCAGATCATGCCAAATTTAAAATCTCCATCTTTAGGTTATGGCCGTGACTTGTATGACTGGCTGTGCTTTTCAGAAGGAAAAAAAAAACAGCATATTCATTCATTCATCATCCCTGTTTGAGTCATGCCCAATAATTTCAGTTTCTGACAAGGACAAATTCATCCAAGCAATCCTGTCCTGCAATGTATTAATGTTTTTCACAACTCCAGTGAGGAGCTATCTACAGTATAAACTGTTGTTTCAAACTTCTCAATGAGGGGTGCTCTGATATCATAAACATATTGATTCAAAACAACACAAAAAATGCTCTGCTGTTGTTAAGCCCCTTTATAAACTCAAAAACTTTTGCCATGTATTTCTATGGTAAAAAAAAATGTATTGTGTATCACTGAAATGAAGACAGTTCTGTGTGATCAGGAGCAGAACACTTTTAAATGTATTTGCACTTTCACTTAGCTATTTGTAGAATTCAAACATGTTTTAGGTGTGTGTGTGTGTGTGTGTGTGTGTGTGTGCGTATGTGTATGTGTGTCTGCATGCGTGCGTGCATGTGCTTTCATATGCCAGCAATTTTCATCTACACTGGTTAATTTATTTGATCCTTTGTGTGCAGTGTGAGTTAGTCAGTTGGTGAATTAATATGTCATGATAAATCTAAAGTGAGCTGTACTAAATAAATG
The DNA here is from genome assembly GCF_018555375.3 of Anguilla rostrata. Classification (NCBI taxonomy): domain Eukaryota; kingdom Metazoa; phylum Chordata; class Actinopteri; order Anguilliformes; family Anguillidae; genus Anguilla; species Anguilla rostrata. The sequence continues at coordinate 16,447,343 of NC_057950.1, forward strand.
AACTAAGTTGGCTCTTTGAAGTCCTTTACATTCTGTGGACTGACTGCTGATCCCCGCGTTAGACTGCTGGTGATTTTACTCTGGGAATATGCATGGAGACCTATTTCTTGCTGGAATAGAAACTGCTTGATGACTACACTTCTGCACATGTACTTTCACTGTGCTTTTGCTGTGCTTCCCGGTGTTTTCACTGTGTTAGTTTCAGCTCCTGGGGGCAGTGACCCCACACTGCCATCCCTGTGATGTGTTCAATCAAAGGCTTTGACTCTGTTGATCTCTTATTGCATCCCAAATAAAAATCGGGACGTTGTCTCCAAGGATGTCCTGCTCAATATGTTCTGCTTCTCTATCAATCCTACCAAGTGATCATTACATTACATTTATTTGGCAGACGCTTTTGTCCAAAGCGACGTACAATAAGTGCATACCGAAGGTCACTGGAGCAACTACACAACACAGGTCCAATAAAGTACAAAACTCATGTTGTAACAGTTATTCATAGCCATGAACACCTTAAGTCCAGTTCACACAGTAAACATTACTTTCTGACCTAACCTATGCTAAGTCAAACTAGGAGGCATGACAAGCTACAACATCAAGATAATGATACCATATGTGATCATCCCACAATTTACCTGGCTGACTAAATATTGTATTTTACATTCTAGGACAGACCCTTTTCAGATCCTTTCAGGTCTTTGAGGTCCTTTTTTGCTACTGAAGGTTCTACAAAACCAAAACATGACGATTCTGCTGCTGTAGAGTGTATAATCTTTAGAAGTCTAGGTTGTGTAATTACAACTAGTTGGACATGCAAACATATAATAAAAATGAATCTAGTCCGATACACTTTCTGCATCTTTCTATCCCATCTTTTCTGCCCTCCTTCATTCCCCTGTCTGTTATTTAGAAGCAAACGCCGACTTGTACTGTACATCGACAAGACTCGAATGCTTACACGGCCCACGCGATTTGCGTGATCAGAAAACACACTTCAGCTTGAGAGCCCCAACCTGGCCAAGCTTAGCAAAAGAGCAAACAGGGACACCCATAATCACAGCCTAGCCACAGAAGGTCTTTATCATGCTTCATTTACCTTATTCACCAGGAGACTCTGTTTAAACCAGCTTTTACCTACTATTTTACAATTCGTAGCTGCAGATCCATCCCCATTGCTGCCATTCTCTCAATCAGGATGCAGCGAGGTGGGAATTCCTTGTGACTTAATCCTTCCCTTCCTCAGTGACAAGAAGGCCAATGATGTGTCCTCTGTGGGCCTCCCCTGGCACATCCTGGATCCCACAAACCGATTTACTTATTTCATACATACCATACATGGTTAGCATGATATTTACACTTCTTTCTATGGCTGTTTATAGTCTATACACAGACATTGTAAAGAACAACAGGTGAAGTAAGAAAGGATGATTCAGGTTGGAATGCAGCTCACCCCCTAGTGGCACTCAAGAGACAGAGAATAAAATAAAAATAATTCTGTCAGACTCATTGTTCATTTCCTAGCTAGCAATGTCTTCCTTCTGTAGCACTAGTCAGTGTGTGTGCAGCTAATTAACTGATTACATTTTCAGGATTAATAAACACATCAGCACCAAACATGGAACAGCTATAATAATAATAATAATAATAATAATAATAATAATAATAATAATAATAATAATAGCTTTCCACTTTATCAATAATAAATTGTGTTTTACTCACTATAAAAATAAAGAGAATCATACCTCAGTAATTGTTTTTGCTTAGCAGTTATAATACTGACATATGATCTATATGACCCACATTGCTTTATCGGTTACCATAGAATATTCATGCAGAAAATCTGCAATGTCCCCTGACTACCATTTTACAACACACGGAATAAAGATGGCAACCATTAGTTAACACTGCACAATGTATTCAGCATCTAGGGCAGGGATCATCAACTCTGGCCCTCAAATCCAAATCCAGCCCTGGTTTTATTTTCTCCTGGGTAATTAGTGCTACTGATTAACCAGACTGTCTTCACACCTGACTCCAAGGGAGGGTAGAAAACCAGCAGTTCTCGGCCCTCGAGGACCGTGAGTTGCTGATCCTTGATCTAGGGATCTTGCAGTCAGGCTGACATGTTAAGACTGGAAGACTCATAATAGCAAAATATTTGTGATAATTATGGGATTGACTTACACCCAGCACCAGTGAGCAAAGAAAGACTGTATTGTCAAAACTGATCATCATAATGACGTGCTTCATAAGTAATTTATGTGGAGAAATATGTCATACAATATCAGATATCATGCTTCCCTAGCCTATAAATTCATCAAAATTCTGCTGCATATTCTTAAATAGCTATCATTTGTACACAATGTTATTTCAATATCTGTTCAGTCTACACATGCATATTACATTCCAACTTACTGTATGTCCTACTTAATTCCTGATATAAGCAAAAGCTACATTACACAACCTGAATTAGACCCATCACAAATGTGAATTATTTGACTGCTTTTATGTATTGCAATTCAAAGAGATAGTGGGTTTTGGTGTATTTGGCATTGAGGACCTTTTGTAGGCTGTTGAAGGCTATGCCTTTTTACACTGAATGTCAGAAATACTTGACTCTGAGTTGGGGAGATGCACAATGATGGCTTGGTGGCCTAGAGAAAATAATGCATTTTTGTTGTGTTTGTGATCTGACAGGTAGAGTACATTTTTTTCCAGGGGATTTGCAGCTATAGAACAGAGGAAGAGAAGTAATGCGTGTGGGAGAGTTCATGCCAAGACAATATTCCTTCAGGTTTCTAATGCCAATGTTAAACTCACTGAACGTCCAGAGAAAATACAATTTTTGTTCTGGAATTGAAACATGTAGCCATGGTCTTTTGTATAAATAAAGAATAAAGCACTTGCAAAAAAAAAAAAAAAAATCCATTTACATAACAGGAAGATGATCAAATGAGTTTGTGCTTCAGTTGCTATGCAACTCCTGGTTTATACTTCTTTGAGGGCTGATAACCATGTATACATTCGTGTTAAACACATTTAGTCACCTACCAGCGCATAAATTAGTTCTATAGAGGAGCGAACCTAATCACAATGAATCTCGCTCTGTATTTGAAGAGCCCACGCTGTCTTGCATTTTCCACATCTTATTCAGCTGTGCACACTGTTTCATAAAAGCTGTGCATAATCACTGATGTAGAGAGATTATATTGTAAAATCGGCCCACAAAATCTGCAAATAGCCTTCAAATTCAAATATTCCTTAGTAAGCGTTTTAAGGTTAAGAATCGATTTCTATTTGCTTTTCTGCATTTTCTTCCATACCTTCATCATAATATCCACGCAGATCAATGCACATGCCAATACCATAATTTTACTGAACTAAGTAATCATTGTAGAAACAAGGCACAAGCATTTAATTTCAACTGTATTCAATTCAATTGAGGGTAAATAAATCGCTCAGCACAACATCGGGTGCTAAAGGTTCCTGAGGACACCTTGTAATGATGTATTTGCAGAAAAAAAGACCTCATCATTCAGGTTTATTACAGGAGTGAAAGGTGCCATACATCATATCCCTGGATCATATAGTCAGGATGCGCATGCACTTAAGACAATTTATAGCAAATGTGCCGACAAGCTAGTCCGTAGAATATCAAGCTGCATTCAAATAACATTTGCTATCCAACACTGAAAAAGGTAAGTGTGTCCACAAATTTTATCGATAGTAGGTTCAATAACAAGTTGGATATTTTATGCAAAATCTGTCCATCCACTTTCTTAAAACACTCATCCCTGGTCCGGGTCACGGGGGGCTGGAGCCTATCCCAGCATTAAGTGGGCGAGAGGCAAGACACACCCTGCACAGGTCACCAAACCATCGCAGGGCCCACACACCAGTCCCTCACACATTCATGCCTACAGGAAATTTACAGTCTCCATTTAGCCTACTGCAAGTCCTGTAGGGGGAATGTGTGGGGGGGAGCCAGAGTACCTAGCAGAAACCCCACAGACATGCAAACTCCACACGGAAAGGCCTTTGGTCAAGATTCAATCTCGATACCTTCTTGCTGTGAGGCGACAGTGCTATTTGTGTAAAATATTCTTGTACTAAAATACTTGACAGTGCTACAGATGGGCCGTACTGTAATTGTTGACGCTCAATGAACACACATAATATGCATGAAAGAAACACATGACGTGAGCAGTTGATGCCGTGTTCATATGGGGGTCAGCACCCAAGCCATCTGCATGCTTAATATTTTTAGGAAAAGCCATCCATCTTGGTTCTGCATGTCCACACCGGCACGAGTGATCTGCCTAATAAGATTCAGCACAGTGTTTTTTCATTTTTTTTTTCATTTTGATTGCCTGATATTAGTGAGGATATAAACACATTATATGGTGCGTAGTTATCTTTCCCATCCTCAACACAAGATCTACCTTTATAGGTTCAGTTTCATTTATACCCTATAAACAAAGAAATTACAAGCTCACCTCTGAAATTTACAACTTGAATCAGGTGATCAATTCGGCAACATTTACAACTCGAGTCAGCACTTCTGAAGTGCAGGTTAATTTCAGGGTCTGTTTCTGAACATCTTTAGACCTGCTTCCTCAACCTCCTCCTTGTTTTTTTTCAGATCGCCTCCTTACTACCTGAGTTACGAAATGCTTAGGCCAATATTATTTTTGAAAAATAAATTATTTACTAGTCTGTTTTGCACAAAGCAATATCACCTGACAGACCTGATTAATTGCGTGATGAGGACTATAGTAGGGAGACTACTATATATACATCAGTGCATGTTTTATGTGGGTTCTTCAATCCACACTAGCTTCTCAAAATTCATGTGACATTACTCCAATGCCAGTACTGCTAACATGAAAAAACTGTCTACAATTTTATATGATAGTAGACAAAGGGCATGTCAAATTTAATGCGTTTAAATCAAAGGTTGTTATATACATGCTATGCGATGTCTATGTCAGCCCGTATATACAGTATTTGGTTCAGTTCTGGATAAGGCATTAAAAATCTCTACATCTGTACCATTTGTGCAACCAGACAGCTAGCGTGCTGACATTAGCAGGCAGACTTTGCAAACCAGGAATGTCATTAGGAAAACAGAACACTGCAGTATTCTTAGGAACCCAAGCCGACAATCTGTGGTTTGGGGACAAGTTCTGTTCTCCCATCAGTACGTAAACATAGTCTGGGTCTTTGATTGTATGACCCTGTCTGCATATGGAACATGTGTTATCGAAAATCTGACCTAAATGTTTTTTTTTTTTTTTTGACATTCAGGTGAATGTTTTAAAAATCTAAGCCATAATGCATGTCGAGACACAGCAGCATACATTATGCCAGAGAGAAAAAAGAATCAAGGACAAAAGGCAAGCTAGTATTGACAGAGAAAACTCATAACACGCTATTTATTTATTTACTTATTTATTTGCAGTCCATAAATACAAAAAATCTTGAGAGAAGTAGTATAAACTTTAATAATCACCACCATGACCTTGAGAGGAACCAGCTAGGCATATCACAGCAAGTGACGCTTTCCAGACAAATGAAAAAACCCTTTTCACTGATATCATCAGCTCTGTACAATGAATGAACTCAAGGTTTGCAGTAAATCAAAGATAGTATAAATAAATAAGGTTTTCCTGTCACAAGCAAAAGAAGAAGAAAAAAAGTGCAAGTGGGGTGGGGAATGTTTCCGGGTCTGACTTCACTGGGTTGGGACCCAGAGAAGTCGGGGATAGCTGGTGGGGTCTAATGGAGACTAACTGACTCTGTACTTGAAACAACCTTCTGCTGATGGGCTGTGATTGAGAGCAGGAGGGTTTAAGTGATTACAGACAGCTCAGAAAAGCTGCTGGCTGTTTAGCCTGAAAATAAAAAAGTAAATTAAGCTGCCCGTTTTAGGGAACGAAACTAAAAACTCAATAATAACATGAAGACTGAAATGTTGCAATATCCTCGCCATTAACTTGAAACGCTGTGACAGCAGTCCACACAATGCCTTCAAACCTCCATATACGTTGGATGTCATCTGAAATCAGGTTCAAGGCCTGAACCGCCCAGCTGCCTTTACATGTAAATATGTAGCAATGGAATTATACATCATACAACATACATCATCATAGCAACATAATTAACGTGCATGCTTATTAATCCACATAATGCACTACAATTCAGTTTTTGTCCAAAAAGAAGTGCACCACCTACTGGCCAACAAAACTCCTACTTGCAGAAACTCATACCTGCTGAGCTTCAGCACAAGGGAACAGGTTGCTATGGCTGTGAGGTGCTTAACATTTACTTTCCATGGCTTTTTTCCAAACTATTTCTTTTCTTTCCTTTATTTATTATATAAGATATTACTGCATGACAAATTCCCAGACTTGGGAGAAAGTAATAGCTCCTTCTCTTCATCCCCAAAGGCACTTTTAAAGTAATTAAGACAAATATCTATTGTCAGAAAAGTTTTGATGTATAATATCCACATAATCATATTACAAAGGAAAGACAAGTTATACTACTAAGTATCTGACAAAGGAAATTACACGCGCCACGTGGAAGGGACAGAATAAAGTGGACGCTGGGAGATAATTCCGGTTCTCACCAGCATTTTATTTTTCAGAAAGAGAGAGAATGTTCTTTGCTTAAACAAACTAAATAAATAAATCTTCTCCATCCACCCTCACAGTCTCTGGGAAAAAATGACGCTAAAAAGGTATATATAAAACTAAAATGAAGTGGAAAAAAAATAATATGCAATGAACGTTTTTTTTGCCAGGTCCTTTCAGGTCCCTCTCTCACTCTCTCACTGTGTGGATTCCAGTCTCAGACACCTACTATGAAAAGAAGCACAATTTTAAACCTTTTGCTGGGTAGCCACACAATCCTCAGTGTGTGTACCCACTTAACTAGTAGGTGTGGTGCCAATTTCCTCTCCCATATCAAGCCTTGCCACAGTAAATAACTCAAGCAGAAACAAATGTGAAACTGACATAAACATCAGTGTCATTTATGTTTGCCAGGTTTATTATTTTTCATTCTACGAAAGGTCTTATGCAAGGGGAATAAAAAAAATCTTTAAAAAAGAAAACCTTACAGCAGCACACTGAGGATGTTCTTAAAATTAGTTTCTTCTCATCCACCTCAGCTGTAGATCAGCCCCACCAGAGGCAACCTGGATGCAGTTCCTCGGCAACCTGGATGCGTTTCCATGGCAACTTCACCCCAGGCTGACGAAATGCTGGCCAACTACAGATATGGTGTTGGCTTGGCCTAGAGCCCAGGTAAAAAGTCCAGGAGGAAGTAGGTGTGTTTACCCTGTGTAAAATATTGTGTGCGGAGAGTATTTTTAGTTCAAACTCCTACCTAGTGCTACAGTATGTAATATAACCTTGCTCAGATATCAGTGAAATTGGGTCTACAACTATGGAAAAATGAACAAGTACAGATAAACTGAGAAGTTGGAGGACATATCGGGGTGCCACCTCATGCAATAGAAAGGCAATGGATGTCAGCAAGAAAATATGTGTGTGCCTTTTTACACCAACCACATACTGAGGTTGAGAAGCAATTGTCTGCAGAAAACTAAAAGTATAAAACTGCTTTTGATGTTTTCAAATGCACTGATGAATTATTATTGTGTGGGTGTGTGTATATATATGCAGTGAGCTCCATAATATTTGAGACAAATATTACTCCGCACATGCGCTTAAAGATTCTCCACATTTATTAAAGGGTATTTTTATACATTTTGGTTTCACCAAATTACAGTACTTTTTATACATAGTCCTCCCATTTCAGGGCACCATCATTTTTCAGACAAATGGTTTCACAGGTGTTTCTGATTAGTCAGGTGTGTTCAATTGCTTTTTAATGCAGGTATAAGAGAGCTCTCAGTGTCTAGCCTTCATTCTAGGATTTTGATTGCCTTTAGAGTCTGTCATTAGCATCTGTCAACATGAGGACCAGAGCTTTGCGAATGAAAGTCAAGAAAGCTATTATGGGGCTGAGGCCAAACCACGGGCTTACCAAAATCAACAGGTTGTAGCATCATTAAGAAGAAAGAGAGCATTGGTGAGCTCTTTAATCACAAAGGGCCTGGTAGGCCAAGGAAGACCTCTACAGTTGATGACTGAACAATTCTCACCATAATAAAGAAAAATCCTCAAACACCTGTCTGACAGATCAGAAACACTCTTTGGGAGGTAGGTGTCGCTGTGTCAGTGACTACAGTCTGCAGAATACTTCACAAACAGAACTACAGAGGCTACATTGCAATATGCAAACTACTAGTTGGTTGCAAAGACAGAATGGTCAGGTTATAGTTTGCTAAGAAGTACCTAAAAGAGCCTGCAGAGTTCTAGAAAATGGTCTTATGGACAGATGCAAGCAAGATTAATTTGTATCAGAGTGATGGCAAGAGCAAAGTGTAGTGGCCAAAAGGAACTGCCCAAGATCCAAAGCACTCCCCCTCATCTGTGAAACATGGTGGAGGGGGTGTTATGATTTGGGCACGCCACATATACTCTGTAAAAAAGTCAAGGTGGCTCTACTTAAAATAACGAGTAACCTGGCTGCCTTCAAATCTTGAGTTAGTATGACATCCTGATATTTTTCGCATTATGTTTAATTCATGATGTTGTTTCAGACATTCTAAAAATGATATATGGTATGTAGTACATAGGATGCTATTTCGAACATGCAGTTTGTGCATAACTACGGTGACCCTGAAGGGCAAGACAAATTAACAAATCATCGAACACAAAAACAATTCATAAAAGGCATGAACAACTCAGAAAACACCTGGGGCCTCATTTATAAATGTTCATAAACACGGATATGATCCTAAATTCAGCAGACTTGATCTAACATAAAAATAAATGCACAAATTGTGATATTAACTTAAAACTGACGTGAAAACATTCTTATGCTATGCAGTGCTGCTGTAGGCTATGGCAGGCTCAACATATATTTTTTTGGATGTGAGAATATGGAGCTGTATAGGCGATTTTGTGATAATCACTGTAAAGTCGCGTTTCCACCGCAGGAACTAGGGTCTAAATTTAGTTCCGGGGGCTTTATTTTACCCCCCAAAAAGTTCCTGCTCGGGGTGTAGTACTTTCCAAAAGTACCGGAACCTTTGGGGTGGGGCGCAAGCACTGAAATTTTCTGATTGGTCGAGTACTTGCAGTGTTATTTTTTTTTATTTCAGCCGCCATGTTTAAAAATCTGCAGCCGCAAACCGATTTATTTTCATAATAACTTCAAATCAAACTTGTATGTTATGCGACGCAGTAGCCTAGTTTTGGTTATAGCCTGCCAACGTCTTGGAATTATAACGTGTGCTCTTCTGTTCTTTTCTTGCTTTAGTATTCGTTTTATAAAATGCTAAGCATTCGTGCTGGGACAGCATATTACTACCAAAACATTCAAACGGATTAATTGGTTGCTGAATATTTCTTCCGGATTTTCTTTGTTAGCCCATTATAATTGCTCAACGTTTGATACAGTTGTGAGGTATCGGTGTTCTGCGTAATTCACATTGGTGATACAGTAAAAGCAACTTCAAAGGAAAGCAACGGTGGCTGTACATGCTAATTGAAATTTCACGCAAGTCCGAGTTTCGTTCTATTCTTGTCATTTGCGATTAGCCTATATGGAATTGACGATGAGAAAGTAATCAAACAGCAAATGTTACCAAGTGTGCATGTTTTCTGCTGTTGTTGCCGTTATATTGGAATGTGAATGCATTCTGTGCCTCGGATGTCAAGACATGAAAGTGAATGTTTGCATAAAACATAATGAATGTGTTTGAGAGGATATAAAACAGTTACAATCTGGACTATTTGGCCTGTTATATCCTATTTGTTGCATAACAACGGTCCAAGTTCAACTACCAACGACAGTTTTGCTTGACAACGGTAAAATATGCCCACAGGCCACAGAAGAATATTTCAATTCCAGGTGATTAAATCGATAAAAATCAATAAATACAAAAGTAACCATATATAGTCATTGTTGGTAGTTGTGGGGCATTTAATACGCTATTGCAGCCATACAGATAAGTTTGTCATGTCACCCCAAGTATCTTCATACTGTATACGTATTAGGCCTTAGACTAGCTAGTATGCTTGTCAGACTTGACAGTTGACGACACAAGACTAGGTCATCCAGTAGTGTGTCTCCCCTGGTTAAGTGTGAAATGTACGATGTTGAATTTTTTTGCGAGAAGTCGGCCAAAAACAAAGCTTATCTTGTATAATAACTTTTGGACTGACTTACTGCATTACTTTTTTTTTTTTACCTTGCCTTCCAGGGCCACCGCCCGTAACGTCCACCATTCATTTCACTTACATTGCTGAGTAATATGTATAGATACTAATAATACAGAAAAACAATGTGCAGATACTAATTATATAAAAAATAATATATTTTAAAAAGTGGCAAATTTATGCAAGGCTAGAGGACACATACAGGACTTTAATTCACTAACTAGGTACAACCGCCTAAAATGTTTTCCCAGTCAATCCCTCCATTTGTACATCAGCCACCCTTGAGTCCATCGCAATTCATTTTTGTTATCAACTGGGATTTGGGTTTTAGTTTTAAAATTTGTTTCAAAAGGCGGTACGTCATGGTTGGCTGCTTTGTTTGTTTCACTTTAAATTAGAGCTGTGCAGTAATAATATCATGAAGATTGACAGCCAAAATCAACATTTATTGTTCAGCTTATATTTTCTATTTTTATTGACAATCTTAGGACAGTGTTGCACAAACAGTCCCAGAGGCAAGCTGGCTGACTGAGAAAGGACAGCACAGTCTTGATGGCAAAATTGAAAAGTATTAATGGAAATCTTTAATGAAGCCTTTGCACATAATGCAGTGGTTCCGTGCAGCCAAAGCCATCCTTTGTTGGTGAGGATGTTTGTGAGGACATTTGAGTACTTCAGACTGTTTATTTTTATTTTATTTATTTATTTTTATTTTATTTGTTCGCCTTTTAGTCTTGTTTCGTAAATTGACAGAATCATATGTTTTTCAGGACTGAATACACAGCACATTTTCTGAACTTATTTGTCAATTTAATGTTAAAGCGAAGCAACTCAAGAGCAACAATTGTAACAGTAATTTTGCACAACATGGACACACTATGTCCAATGTCATTCATTCAGCACAAAATGTACTTTCATTAAAAATGTTTGCAAAAGGAAGGTTGAGCAATGCAAACAAAAAGCATGTGCAATGTTGAACCCTTACCAGAGGTGGACATTACTGAGTCTTTACTTGGTCTCTTGTATTATTACTTGTTACATTGCTACCTTCTTGTTAACTACTTAGCCTCTTACATTGTTTCCAGCTGGTTAACCCAAATGCCGAACAGGACCAGTAAACTAAAATGTGATTCGACTGAGGATACAGTATACAGGCAGTACATGAGGTGAAAATGTATTCTTGTGACTTTGTGCCTATTCAAACACTTTTTTTTTTTAAAGATTTAAGATTTGAAGACCTGAGAGAAATTAATAATTTTTAATTATCAGTTGCAGCCTTTAATCACATTATTCCAGATCGCTAGCAAAAACGTTATATAATCGATTTTTCACTCAAATGAATATGTACCTATGCAGTTATCCTGATTCTGACTTGCTACAGTTATCAAACACATCAGTGTCAGTGAGTCATAAACTGACTCCTGGAATATTTGTGTTTTCTTCCATGACTATTTAAAACATTTTTTCCTCTCTCATATCATCCATAACTTCAAACACTCGCTCATCAATCTTCACACATACCAGAGGAAGACCAACTTAGAAACTGTTGGCAAGATGAAAGATTTTGAACTGTTTAAAGCCTGCATCAGCTGTTACAGAATGAGTAATGCACATGTCTTGACCAACTTTATTAGAAAGGCCCACGTGACCATGTTTTATTAGTCAATTTGTGTACTCTGACTGTAATTTCTTTCTTTACACAAACCACTATGACCAAACACGTCTAAGTTGAATAAACCGAGGACTGACGTGACCAAGTTTACTGCATTCACATTAAATAAAATGGGATTCATGCAGAATTTAATTCATTGGGAACAAGGGAACAAGGTCTCATAATCAGCGTTGATTGGAAATTTTCTGTAGTGGAAAGAAACAGGAAGTGTCTTACTGGGAAGATCCTATACAATCTGAGCTTTTACTTACTGTTGTTTTTATATATAGCAAATATAGTAATTTAATAGTGCTGTGTATTTGTCAGCTGAAATCAAAGTTATGTGATTTTCACTGTGTGGTTACATATCTGCTAACTCTGTCTTGACGACAGTGACAACAACATTTTTATTTGTTTGTTTGTTCAACATTTATTTTTATTTTTTTCTGCATCAGAGTTCCAGGACAAAAGGAACATATTTCCCAAAGCAGACAATAATATCTGTGGCACCCTCATGAAAACACCTTCGTGAAGCACATCACAGGGATGAGGTGATGGAATGTGCCTGAGAGGGATGTTAAGGAGATACAGGAGGGAACGGGTCAAGGAGAGGGGGGAAATATTTCTCTATTTTCTCTCAGAACCAAATGCTCAAATCATTAGACAAAATCATTAAAACAATGACTGTAATTTCTAAATATAGCTTAAATATAAGGTGCAGTAAGGTTTTGAAGGAACCTGCAGCAAAATAAATCAATGTAAAAAATCACCTGTGTTTATTAAATTGAGATTCTTTTGTCTCGGTTCCCTTACATTATTTATCTGTTGCTAATGTTATCACTGTTTATCAGTCTTCTGAGTGATCTCAGCAGCAATGCTACTTACACAAAAAAATAATCATTTGCAATACTACTATCTTCAGTAGTATTCAATTATACCTTTATATTTTCATCTTGATAATAATTTTAGTAAAGTGCTTTTCTCAAAAACCATTTGCAGTATGCCAGATGAGCTGTTCAGTCATTGCCCTGGAAGAACATACATTGCACATGCAGTGGAGGGACTGCCCTAGCACGATGACCACTGTTTTTCCAGCTCAGCTGGGGCGTTTTAGAAAAAAAAGTTGCAGGAAATGGCTGTATGCATTCTGGAGGTACATGAAACAAACCGTGCTGGTGTGCAACTTTCCAAACTGTATTAATGTACAACTTTCCAAACTGTGCTGGAGTGCAACTTCCAAAACTGATGGAGGTTTTTGTAGAGATGGAGTTGGCTTGCAAATACAGACATAGTAGTGGACGTAAAAGGGGGGAGAAAAGTAAAAAAGGGAATAAAGAGTTACTCAAAGAAACATTACTCTTAGAGGCGCATAATACAGTGAGCCTTTATAAATGTGTTTTTACTCCAAGGATATGTCCTCTAAATGTCACTGCTGCAGACTAAAATCCCCGGAGAAGCTTTCTGCTTGAATATCATCTCAGATTTAAGAGGGTGTATGCCACAGTCCAAATGTTTTTTTTTTTCTTCTTCTTCTTCTTCTTCTTCTTTTTCTTATAAGTTTGAATCTACTGTAAAATAATAATAAGTTAAAATTTAGCATCACTGGGAGGAATTAGAGAAAGGATTAGTCTGAATGGTGTGCAAAGCAACCATTCTGTTCTCTCTTTGCTTAATTTGCTTAATTTTCCTCAAATAGACTGCACCTTTAATAACCTTCACAGATGAGGGGAAAAATAATTTTAATGAAATTGGACTGATTATCAGCATTTCTTACATGTAAATGGCTTGCATGGTTTCTATGGTTTCTGTTTTGATCAAGTTTCCTACGAAGAATTTTAAACAGACAAAAGTTGTCATTACTGGAATAATATAGCCTATAATAATTTCTTATCATTTCTCATACATGGTCGGACAGACTGCTCAGGATACGAACGTTCAAAACAAGAAATTAGGAAAATTGACAGTGGATTGACTTGACAGTGGATGGTCAAAACACTTCAGCCCGCAAAAATTGAATGATTTCACCTTTGCTTGGTTTCGTAATTTTGTGGTCTACAATAAAGACGATTTTGTCAACATGGGTCAGGCGGTGCATTATGAGAGTTGGCACTGTGCAAATTTGGTGTCAAATCATTTGTGTTTTAAGCTTCCCAGACCACCTCTTAACTGAAACTGGCATTTTGTGCTGTAGGGGTGCATTATGATGCTCACATATGAACATTGAACTTATGGAGCAGAAAAGCGATCACACAAGACTTAACAGATGTTAACAGAACCTCTACAGGGTAGAAACTTAAACATGACACATTTTTGCTATTTTTAATTCAAATTTATTTGCTAAATTAAAAGGGATGTCAATTACGGCTTTAGAAAGTACCTGTTAGACTACAATCGAATTGCAGAGTTGCCAGTCACATTTCTATTTGGAAGTCATTTGTCTATCTCCTTTAAACAACAGTAGCTAGCTACCATAACAGAATGGCTAAGAGTGTACAGTTCTTGACTGTAGGATTTAAACCAGTCAGAAGTTGTGGCTAGCTTGCTAGCTAGATACAATTACTTATGGTGCAGCTGAGTGCCACCAAATGTTTGTATCGTTTGTAAAAGTTAGCCAGCTACAACTGCTCTCTTGTCTAGCTAGCTGGCTGGGGCTAGTCAGTAAGACAGCTTGATAGCTAGATATGAAACATATTAGTTATTTAGTTAGCTAGCTAACCACAACTTCTCACACTGCATTGCAGTCTTGCTAGTGTGCGTAGCTTTTCCATTAGTATGTACTAGCAAGCTAATGTACAGCCAAGTGTTGCCGAATGCTTCTATAAAAATAACGACTGCCTTATTTACTAATTTAACTTGCAGACATGTTAGAAACCGTATTAGAAATAGCCTAGTCACAAAGAGTCACTTGTTTTCTTCCACAAATTTATGTACCAGTTTGTCAGTTAATTTGAAAGCTTTCTCAGAACAACACCTGCGGGTTAATGTCATTGCTCTGTGTTTACCAGGTCTGTGTGATCACCTTCACTATTAGGTACGCAGTGCGCATAGTCTGGAGCCAAAAGCCCCATATAGTCAACCATGGCAGCCTCCATGAATTGGCTTCATGCGCCACTGAGCAGCTTCCATAGGAATTCATGGAACCAGTAAACAGAAGCTGTTTCCAGTTCTTGTATATCTTGATGGAGATAATGGATTAGCACAGCATGTGCAGGTGCCAATGAGCTATAGTTGCTATTCAACAAATCTGACACAGTCAGTGACATCTAAATTGAAAAAGATAGGTTGTATTTTATTGTGTGAATATTTATTTTCCAGAAACTCTTACTCATGGGCAGGAGCAATACCCATCAAATGGGCATATATATTTTCATTCATTTGTATTATTACATTAAAGTATTGAACTAATATTTTATATATCTTTTTGGGAATATATAAATATTATATATTTATCGTACAGTATATTTTATATATCATTTTGAGCAAAATATAAATATTATATATTTAATATATATTTTGGGCATAACATTAAGTGCATCCCAAACTCCAAACCATGCAAAAATCGTGCTTTCTCTGACTGTGTGCTGGTGTGCCATGTTTCAGAACAAACCCAATTTCATTTAACAGAAAATATGCTTATATCTTGTCATTACTAAAGGGAAACATTACATGAAACATAAAACATAAATTCAATAGAAAATGGAAACAATTACGACATAATCACACACCAAGGAAATGCCCATTTTGTACAATGAAACATCAGATCTTGGCCATATACAAGCCATTATATAACTGCAGTCGGGGATTTGCATTGCCTATAATGTGGCATGAATTAAATAATTCTCACTAAAAGAAAGATGATAAAGTAGGACACTCCTGTCAATTCAACATTGTGAGGGGAAAAAGGTAATGTCGTGGTTCCTTATTCCGTTTGCTACGCGGCGTCGTGGGTTGTGCGAATCGACGCCGTTTCATGCTAATCGACTACTCAGTATCGCTGTTGAGGAAACTGAGCGCTGTTTCAGGTAACTGAGTGTGTGGTAATCTTCAGGACCGCCTGAGGGCGCTCCGTGATTGCTTTTGATTACGACCGATTGTTTGCACCTGATTGAGAGAGCTTATATACGCTCAGGTGAGATCTGTTCTTCGCGTTAGTGTCTACTAACGTTGCACGAAAGCTGGACAGTGAAAAGCTCTCTTAGAGAAAAGTGTGGTAAGGAAAAAGGTATAGGATTTTGAATGTAGCTTTTTGTTTTGACTAGTAGCAAGACTTAGCTTTATTCCTTATTTTCCTTAATACGCCCTTTTTTTGCTTTCCTCATTACGAGGCACCTTTTCTTTTGCTTTTCTCCAGACTGCACTGCATTTACTTTGTGTTGGGATATTCTCCCTTAAGAATTTAGTCATTTATTTTCGTTACCCCCTCCTTAAGTCTCTTACTGAGACCTAGTGGTTTCCACTTTGTGGTTAACTTAAAGAAACCCCCTTTTGATTCCCTGTAGTTGCGTGTGGTCGTTAACACTTCCCCCACCCTCACACGTAAGGTTTTCAAGATTATAATATGAACTCTTAATCTTTCGCAGGTTGGACTTAATCCCTTGAACATGTCTTTATATGAGGAAAGTGTTGATAACATGCTAATCTTCAAAAATTAGACCTATGATATCTACAAGACCTGATTCTCTCAGATTTTACAACTTCCATCAATTCTTTATAGAATAATTCACATTATTTACAGAAAAAAAACCCAGTGTCTGTTGCATTGTACAGAAATGTATGCATCAAGCACTCTTCTATGTGCCTTTTATATCACATAGAAGGCTATTTGTTTTCTGGGGCTACGGTGAGCCTGTAAGTTATTGAGCATTTTACTGTAACCTTGAGTGATGGTCTGACACAGGCTGTATATTGGACAGATAGATAAGCCAAGCTTGACAAGGTGTTTAAATACAGGCTAACGCACTTTGAACATTATATAACAATACCTGTACGATTTTCCCAGGACAAAAACAGTGTGTTTTAAAACATCTGAAATACAGCTACTGTATATAAATGACACTGGAGTCTCTGACAAGGTCAGTGTGTTTGAAGAACAGAATAACCCAAGTACACATTCTGTGACATGGTGTGTATTTATCCAAATGGAAAATACACTTTTATAGAAGGACACAGAAATCTGAAGCAGTGATCAAAGCATTAATGTGCCTGTCTTTAGGATAAAATGAGGGGAAAATGTTGAATTGTAAGGTTTACTTTCATTTATTCAATTAAACCGTATTTGATTATAATAATAATTCAGTTCTTTATTTTCAGTGTTGCAGTGTTCATTATCAAGACCTTTATGGATATTGCTGAGAATCAGTTAGTTGGTGTTCTGCAGATGGAAAGTCAGTGTTGTGCTTGGTTTTGTTCTTTTTTCAGTAAAGAGAAGACATCTTCAGTGCTGGCTGGTGAAGCTCTAACTGTACTCTCTGAGCGACCTGTACTCGGGTCTCTGTTTCATGCATGGCTTATTGTACATTGGGGTCAAGAGATGACCTTTGCAGGAGTTGTTAGAGATGCTAAAGACAAAACAGCTAAAGACTACTTAATGAAAACATGTCTGAGCCAAGATCAATCTCCTGTTCATATGCCTTGTTGACTGTTGTTCCGGGGGGGAAAGCACCAGGGATGTTGTTTGCACAGTGGCACTTCCAACATCCTAATACTTGAAATGTGTTCTTTATCAATACATTGTAAGCTGCATTCCAAAATGTTGTTTGTCATGAAGTCCAAGTAATTTATTTATTTCCATTTTCTGGCTTCTTCTGCTTGACTTTTACTGTTAAGCCAGAAGCATGTGTCTAAAACAGTGGTCACTACACGTGATGCTACGCATACCGAGGTGGGCACGGTCTGACCAAAACCACAAAACAAATAAATCAATAGGTAGTAATGGAGCCACCTTGCTGCCAGTCTCATAGATTCAAATATTTCCAGAAGATTCTACTGTTTATTGTATGGAACCATGCCCTACCAACAGCCGCACAGCTGTGACACCACTGAGAAAATGAAGGTGTGTGTAAAGGGTGTCTTTAAACACACTTCACTTTGATTTATGAGGCAAAAGGATCAAAAAGGTAATTACTCTTTGTATACCGTACTGTACCTGTATTTGAAACGCATCGAGTGACAATAATAGCTGCATGAAATCTGAGCAAATTTCTGCAGCATATGAATAAAGTTGCAGTACAGACTGCCTTAATCCTATGTTACCATGGTAACGGCAGCCTCTCTATAATTCTGGAATGAAGGCCATGCAAGTGAGTGAAGCCACAAACTAAAATAACAGGACGATTAACAGCACAGCAGATGGAGAAAGAATTTAAATAACTGTAAAACTTCAAAAAGCGCTGCAATTTATATCAGTTTTCTGTGCTGTCAGTCAGGGAAACACAATGACTTATTTGTTAAATACCATTTTCATGGAGCATATGAAAATAAGTTAACCCTTACGGCTGCATGGAGGCAAAAGAATGTACGCATTTTGTACGGAATCAACGTAAGTGCTTAACGTAAGTTCCCATTCAGTATTTAAATGTAGTTGGTTGCACTTGTTAGCAATAAATTTAGAAGTAAATTTTATGTCAAGAATTCATTTTGATAGCTTAAGTGTGAATGTGACTCTTTAGAGAAATACTCACATTATTTTATCCATTAGCACCAAGCAAGCACTTGCTCACTTGACAGTGGAGAAGGAATCTTTAAGGCAGTGATAAATAATTAATAACCAACATAAACAATTGAGCTCTGGATTTCTCAGCAGATAGCATGCGAGAGGAGAGCATCTGCCCTTATTTTCTTATTAATTTCAGCTCATCACGTGACATTCCATCACATTGCCAGGGAAAATGACAACAAGGCATCAACGTGAAACTCTGCCATGCCAAAGCTGCTGAAGTCATTATTTTCCTTCATTTAAAAAATGAGCCATGCATAAAATTAATTCCCAGGTCTCGCCACAGATGGGAAGAAAGTGTGGATATAACAAGACTGGTGCTGATCTGAGTAATCCATCCAGTGTTACCTAGTATGTAAATGTCACGGTCAACGGGAAATGACACTGACACCAATAACGGTGCTAGGCTAACGATGCGGAGGAGAGCTCGGAAAGGAAAAGTGCCCCTGTTTCGTGCTCCAGTGAACCAGTGGTTTTGGCCATTACGCTGAGGGCGCAACCTCACCATCCTTCTCTTTATTCACAATATTCTCTTCATGTAGCACTACATCCAGGAACACATGAGCCATGTTCCATATTTTCCAGAGTCCTTTTTCTCCATCTGGCTAAGACCAGACATTGTCAGGTGTTCCATTTTAATGAACACCATGGTGATGTCTTATCTCTACAAACATACAACTTAGGAACATACAGTATATTTTACTCTGTATAGCTATACAACCTGCAGGTGTAATTTTGTGCCTCACTAAACAAGAGCATCAGTGTTTATTTATGGTTTCATGTCAGGGTCAGCATTTAAACTTGCATATTACTCACTGTAGTATGAGCTATGCCTGAGTATGTAATGCTAACCTAGACCTGTAACTGCATTCACTTTACTGTTTATTTATTAAATGAAGTTTTGATTCATGAGGCTAATTGTTACACACATTGATTATGTCACAGTCATTCATTCTAGAGTAGCATTACACCACAAATAATGCTCACCTGAGGACTATTGACTGAAACAAGTCATAGGCCAGAATGATTATATGGTAAACTTGATTTTTTGCTTATTTTTTGTTAAGAATTGCTTGCTGGAAAATAAATCAGGAAAATACAGTACACCTTAATGATCGATATGAAAATCACACAATAGGTAGCTTGTCAAGTCTGACTCTTTGTTACGGTGCATACACTATCCACTGTCAGGTCTCTCTGAAATAGCAGCACATGGTTGAATGCAGACACATATCCAGCTTCATCCAGTGGTGTGATATTCACTGTCTGGCAGCAGCGACATAGATAGAAAGTCGACAGAAATAGTTACCCACAGTGCTGCTGCATGTATAACAAAGCCCACACAAAGCAATGCCATTATGGTTATAGATGTTCTGAAGAGGACACATGGTGATATGGGAGTTGTAGTTCCAGCTGTATGACACCTGTGCCAGTGATACTGGCCAGCTGTGCTCAAAAGGGTTTTTGGTCTGCCAGCCAGATTTGGGCAGTGCCAGGAGCACCATGTGGGGGCGTATTTGTTTAAAAAAGGGCATTCAAATTGAATTTGGAGAATATGTATTTCCACAGGTGGGTAAGGGGGAGAGTGAGACTTTGAAATAGCAAATAAGTTTCACATGATGGTTGTGATGTCTGTCTTTTAAATGTTAATGCTCTTCTGGACCACCAGAGCATCAACTGCAGCTTTTTCAGCTGCTCTTAAAACCCACCTTCCTCTTTTGTTTTGATGTACTGCATCATTATATTTTTTGTATCCATGCTTTTAGCATTATTCTATTCATTGATTATTTGATTTTTTTCTTCTTAGCTAATAGTAGTGAAGCACTTTAAGATTCTGTCAGAATGAAAAGCACTGTACCGATAAAAGACCTGCATATATCATTGATGTGAAAGGTTTTATATGACCTCTATTCAAACAGTATAGTTACTCTCTGTTCAATACCATATGTGTTTTTCCCTTCACTTATTTTACCCATTTTGATTGCCAAATCCAGCTGCTTTCATTGCTGTGACATATGCAATCAAGTATATGCTCTCCTCTAAACATGCAATGTCAAACCTGTACAAACATGCGTTACAGGAAGACTATTCAACTTGAGACTGTGGGTGCCCAATCGACCAGCAGGGGTCACTGTAAGCAATAAGTCACAGACGCAGCCATTCAAGTTGGCTGAATCCCTCCCTCCCTGCCAGATTCTGAAGATGTTATTCTTTAAAAAAAAATATATATATATTCTAGAACAACAGAAGTGGTATCAGTTGACTAACAAGCTTGGAAATTATGAAGAAAACTAATGACAAATCAAATGATTTGAAAAAATGATTGCTTATGTACTATTTTATAAAATTAATTAGTTTTAATGATTGTGCCAAAATCTGCGAACAAACTTTTGAATCCAATACCGTTTTTTAGAATAATCCTATTTTTTCTTTCTCATCCACAAAAGACACACAAAAGGAAACATTAAGCCATTAGTTCAAATGTCAAAGATGAGAACTGGGATTTGACTAAAGTCTGGGGGCATCCTCTATCAAGAAAATAAAAAACAAACAAAAGGGAAACGACTGTTTAGAGTTAAAAATGGTAAATGGACTGCATTTATATAGCGCTTTTATCCAAAGCGCTTTACAATTGATGCCTCTCATTCGCCAGAGCAGTTAGGGGTTAGGTGTCTTGCTCAAGTACACTTCGACATGCCCAGGGCGGGGTTTGAACCGGCAACCCTCCGACTGCCAGACAATCGGTCTTACCTCCTGAGCTATGTCGCCCCACAGAGTTAGATGTCCTTATTAATTCATCAACCCAGAGTAATGCATTTTTGTAATAAAAAATAAAAAAAGATTCAAGTCATAGAGCTAAATAATTCTCTTAATAGAAATGCTATATTATAGGATTCTCTTAACAAATTATTAAGAGAAAATACCTCATTAGAAACCAGGGAGAAGCGTACCCTAGATAAAAGTACACAAAAGAATTAAGGAGCTTTTAAGTCTAATTATTTGTTCTGTTTGCAGCTTGTGGCTCTCCTTGGTTTAGAACTTTCTAAACAGCCAAGTCTTTCACATGATGAGATTAATTAGTGATTAAATTACTTATCCAAATCCAACATGAATGCAACATGTTACAAAAAATTCACAATTAAATAATTATCAACAGGGTCATGAAGTGTTACAGAAAAAGGTAAGATATGAAATAAACAGTTATTCATTTTAACCAGAGTTAGTCATGTACAGTAAAAATAAGCTTCTTACAACTATCATCATTTTTCCAATTTTAAAAATATAGGATTGGTCCTGCCTTGGATGTGCATTAGGTTTATTTAACAGAGACAGTGCACATTTTAATGAATGTGCCAGATTAATTTTAACAGAAACAGTTCCCCTTATTATAAAATGTGCCAGATTTAGTATTTAAAAAAAAACGGATTTTCAGCTGTTGTCCCTGGGCTGGTTGATAAAAATAAAAATAACATTAAAATAACAAGCTGACAGAAATACATAGTGTGTAAATATGGAAGCACATAACTGGGGCCCATAGCAAGACCACAGTACTAGACATTAAAGTACATATTTCCAGGGCTATTACAGGGCCAGCAGACCACCACAATTTAAATGAATCACTTACATTACACCAAATATGATGCAACCAAAGTATTTCTGCAGCACTAATTTAATTCCCTTTTAAAAGAGGGCAGATAGTCTTCCCTGTCCTCATATTCATGTTTGGGCTTAACAAAAATCCATTGGAAAAAGGTCAAATAGATGGAATTAAATCCGGAGACGGATAAAATGAATAGCAATGCACAAAGGCCATATGCTAATATGTTAATTTATGGGCCACAGTTTTAGCACTAATGTACAATCAGCTACTATACAATCTTTATTCCCAAATTCGGTATACAAATAATTAAATACATATTTTTTTGAACTGCAAAACAAATCAGACTACACTGAACTCCAGTTTTTCTTGGTGGTGGGGATTTCTGTCCTGACCATAGTTGGCCATTCAAAAGGAAGTGTGTATTGTTTGCTCAGGATTGCATTTAAGGGAGAATCTCCTTAACAGTTCTCCTGGTACCATGGTAATCATTTTGGAGAATATACTTAACAGTTCTCCTGGTAGCATAGTCATCATTTGGGAGAACAGTACCGCGGTCATGTCCGTATGGAATCATTTGGTTATGTACTTTCTTGATGAGCATGCTGGCTAAGGCATGTTCATCTTGTGTTCAGGTATAGGTATTGAATGTGTTCATATTTTCTCTCACTGACTAATCCGGTGATTATTTTTATTAATTATCCGTCATACTTTCACCATATCTGGATCTCACTTTCCAGTTCCTCTGCAACCTCACAAATACCCAGAACAAAGTTATAAACCCCATGAAGTATGTATGTTCTTAGTTGCAACGCTGTTGGGGGCACTGTGGTATGTATGCTTGAATTTCAGAGTTAGCCCCCACACCTCT
This sequence comes from Anguilla rostrata, assembly GCF_018555375.3. NCBI lineage: Eukaryota > Metazoa > Chordata > Actinopteri > Anguilliformes > Anguillidae > Anguilla > Anguilla rostrata. Next base: position 16,470,476 of record NC_057950.1, read on the forward strand.
CTCAGAGCAAGATGCAAGAGAGTTTTAACACCAGATTTCAAGTTACAAGGGACCTCTGACTACTGAGTAACACGTTTCAGACCTCTGAGTTTCTAGCAGAAGAATCTAAGTAATTTAACCTCTGAGTATGGAGTCATCCTCAGGCTTATGCCATCTGTACCCGTAACACGTTTTAGACCTCTGAGTTTCTTACAAGTCCCCCAACCTCTGAGAATAAGCTAGAGGGGATGCTGTTGCCAGGCATGGATTCTGAGATGCAGGTATGCTGCCCAGCACCAAAGCGTACACATCAGGTTATCTCTGAGCATATCATGTTTCTATAGCACCCGTCCCCACTCTTACAAACAAAATGTCCCATAAACATTTTTGTTACAGGTTTTGAAATGAAATGGAGTCAGGTAAACGTGTTTTCCTCCCTGCCACCAAATCTAAATCCTTACACCAGATAGTATAAACATGAAATACTACTGAGGAATATAATCTGTATGACGCTATCCTCTGAAAAGCTGTTTCCTAAAAACCAAGTTGTCCTCATTTTCCCTGACTTTACAATATCACAATGCTTATTTAATGGGGGAAATAATGTCATGGTTTCAAAATCCAAGTAATTACTTTCTTGGCTCCAAAAAGTATCAAGAAAGACCAGATCATTAGGAAAACAATGGCGCACTATTAGGGAACTCCCTGGACATCTAGCAAACAATGTAACAATAAGAGACCTTTTGCAGTACACTTAGAGGTGATGGGAAATATTTCAATGATGCATCATTCTGCTTGACTACAGTGTAAATTTATATCACAATATCCAAAATGGCATGTTTATGGACAACTAGGAAAAAGCCAGGAGTACTGACAGTGCTTGATTGAATTATGTAAAACTTTATACAGATACTTGTGCATGCTTATTCTTAAACTAAGAAACTTGTAGTTGATGCATGCCATAAGTTGATATGATGTATGTAGTTTGTCAACCTGTATTTTGTGATTTAAAAAACATGTTTAATGAAATAAATACAGACTCAAGAAACACTGCATAGTTTGTCACCCAGTTAAGAAGAGAGCAGGGCTTGCTCTTTCAACAATACTATCCTCATTTAAAGTATTTGAGTTTTTGTCTCTAATGCTTTTTTTAACATTTAATATGCTCTACATAATATATATATATATATATATATATATATATAACATTCAGTATACTCTATATAATATACTATGTTCGTGATGATGACCACAAAATGCTCCAAATTATTTTTCTTATTTTATTTTTTCTTCATCCAAGATCCAAGATCTGTGCATGGGGGGAAAGATGTTTACTTGCTAGAAATATACCAGGCCTGGTGTAAAGGCCACATTTGTCCTGGAGAGACAGAGGGGAGGATTCCACACTGAGAGGGGACACTTTCCAATGCTCAATCAAGCGCATACATTTGATGTGTACATATGATAAAAAGATACAAATTCTATTTTTTTTTTTTTTTGAGTTTCGAGCTCTCCTTTAATTTCTTTTTTTTTTTTTTTTTTTTTTTTGCAATTATTTCCTTGTGCGTTGGGTCCCCGGGGCTTGCATTGGGAGGTGAGCGATCACTCGGTGTCACGCCAGCTGTTATTTCACTGTCAATTCCACCCCCACTTGGGCCGGGGATGTCAGATGCTTGATTGATGTGGTTTGTTTCATGTGACTGAACAGCCGTGAGCGATGAAAGGAAATTCAGAGATTGGGTCTGTTTCATTGACATGACTGGATGCTCCCGCGACGGCTGCCTTTTTGCCAGTCTGCGCTATTGATACACGCGTCCTCTAAGAGTTGATTTAAAAACAAGCTTTCACGTGTTTCTCAGGCTCATAGAATTTAGAATGAAAAGAATGTCGTGAAATTTTAATAACAATAGTCCAGACATGATTAACATGACGTTTAATTCCTTTCCGACAAAATTTTACCAAATAATATTGATGTTACGCTTAACGCTATATATGGCTTATTCAGGTGATCACTGGGAAAGCCTTACAAACTGGTGAACTATTTATAGAAGCTTTTCCGTGGCTTCTACCATCTTGTATGTTAAACTACATAGAATTCTCAAGCCAAACAACCAGTGGCTACAGTGGCTAATAGAATCTTGAAGGAAAAATGTTTGCTGGCAGTGCTAAATAATAATGTTTAATACAACTGTATATAAAAGCAATACACTTGAGATGGTCCTGTTATGCTGTGTATCAGCACGGCTGTGATAGTCTTTGGCACTTGACCTGTTCCACTGATGTACAGTTTAACAGCACTCCCTCTTGTGTACAAATTATCGAGAACAAGAAGAACTTATTAGGATGCATTCTCATCACAGTCACAAGACCTGAATCCAATCAAACATATGTGGGGGCAGTTGAAGATGGAAAAGGCCATACATCAAGAAACATCAACACATCATCTATGGGAAGTGTTGAGAGAGTGCAGGGATGAACTGGACGATGAGTGTAAGCTGGTGGAATCAATGTCAAGCAATGTGATGATAGTAAGCTAGGCTAAAGGCGGCCACACCAATTAATAACAATTTTTTGCCTTCAATAAATACCTACACACTTGTTTTGATAAAAAAAATTTTTTCATAATGTATTCTTGAATAAGATGTAATAACAGAGTATTATAATTGTATTTGCAGTGAATGCATATATTTAACAACACTCTCATTCTAAACAAAGTGCAGATTGTGCACGCGAGTCACTTGCTCATACCACTGGCCACAACTCATCATGCTCAACATGGCCACTGAAGAGGTCACCAGTTCTATACTTTCATCACCCTATGGCAGTTCATAATCCATGCCCATTACTGTCACATGTACCGTGTGTCTCATCAGTAATTTTGACAGCATTCAATCATTCATAACGTCTGTCAACCTAGGTCTGTTCTCACCTGACGCTATGGCTTGCATGGTGACAAGACACACAATTGTGGCACAAGTCCCCACATAATACTTCAATTTTGCAAATATATATGCAAGACTCATAAGCAGGAATAGTGCATTGGTGTGAAATATATTTTCTTTGGTCTAGGGTCTTAAAATGGCTGCCCACTGCAATTTTCACGCTTCGGCATCTCTTGGCAAACATTAATCTTACACCCAATATGGCACATTGTTCCTGAGTAGACTGTATTTGTGTGCAAACTGGTTGCCATGGCACTGTGGCTCTGACCACTCTGAATGCCACTGAATATGGCAAATACTTCTGTTGCTTTTCACTAGCTTTCTCTGTCAGATTTGGAAATAGGCAAATATGAGAAAATTTTGGTGTCATTTTATATGAAAAGATTTCTTGTCAGTTCTCTCATAATTCTTTTGAGTAGTCTTTCCTGAATCAGAAGAAACTGTATGCTGAGAAAGAAACAATGTGGTTCTCACTCACCGCTATATTACAATAATACATAGATTTATTACATGAAATACTCCACCTCTGTCCAGTCAAAATATCACAGGTATGAGGGGCAGACATTACACTGTGAGATCCAAGAAAAATACCAAAGAAGTAAATCCAAGAAAAAATACAGAGTACAGTTCTGCTACTTATTGCACAACAGCTGTGAATGATAAAGTCAATATTGATGACTGACTCAATAAAGCATTGATGCAAATCAAGTAATTGTGTGAACACACCCAAATACTGTAGTCAGTGACCACAGTTAACAATGGTAGAAATGCACAAGATGCATGTCTTTAGTGTCATTTAATATTGTAGATATTGCTTTATTTTGAACACTTGAGGTATTATGTCAGCATTAAAGTTGCATGTAACTTTAACTTAATATTACAGCAAGCTACTTTCAAAGATGCATTTATTTTTTTGTTTCCCTAAGCAAGTTCCTTGGCACCACACTTGCTGACTGGCTAGATTGGACCAGCTCTCTAGAAAACTGCAAATGGGGGGAAGGGAACTGTGAACACCTTAAGGGCTCTATCTACATATCCTTATCAGTTGTAACTTAACTGCTCACAGGTTTAAACCTCATTTTGTTTGTTTTGAGTGATTCATGACTGTGACTTGGCAGAATGACCTATTTCCATTGGCAGGTAAGTGTCTCCGTTAATGTCGTCTCACATGGTGCGGTTCCTCTTCCTTTACATCACAGTAGAGCTTTTCAGAGATGAGAGATTTCAATTTAGTAAAATCAATGTAATCAGTACAATGTAATCATTTTAACTTAAAAGCTCAATCATTTTGTAAATGTGTATAGCACCATTTAAAATGAGAACCTACATGGATTAATTGATCTTTACCATTTCTGACTCCTCTAATTTGAGTACAAAACTCATCACTTCACACTCGAGTCTGTGGGGGATTCTCCATTCTTAGACCACTGAGCATGAGTGCTTTGAAAGTTGAAATGAGAAGCCTGCACTTTACATCCCTGTGTGAAAGGCATGTAAAACTTCACCAGATAAAATCAAACAATATATTGTGTTCATCTGTCCATCATTTATGATGTGTTGAATATGAAGCCAAAAGAATGTGATTCTTTTTTATTTTCAGGTTACATGTTACAGTATCAACAAAGTTGATTCAATTGTCTACATTTTATTAATGCATTATGAAATAAATCACATTACGGTCATTATTTAAAACTGAGAACATTGTGAACTGTGAACTCTTGTCTAATCTATATCTATAGTGAATAGTTTATGGTGAACATTTAAAGACTGTCTATTCAGAGCAGCTCTCATGTTGGGGTTCATGAATAACAATTTGGAGTTTTAAGCATATTGTCCATTACTAGTCCACCGCCTGTAAGTTAGAAACACAATTCATCTTGACAGTTGCAGCAGAATTAGAAGTTCTGAAAGATCTGGATATAGAAAACGCCGTGTATCGTAAAAGCAGCACAGTTAGAAAATATTCTCGCCTGTCACAATCTGTTTCACTGCAGAATTAGCTTTGGCGGGAGTGCAGGAGTCTGCACATTCATTTCAGTTTGATTCCGTGTTTAGAATCACACTTGTACCCGAAGACCTAACAAAAAAAGAAAAACAAAACCAAAAAAAAAACAAATGACAAATTATGTCCTTGAAGCTACCCTTGGGAAAAAGCATCAGATGGGGCTTCTTACGACAGATTTACAGTTGCTTTCCTGTTGCGGTTCAAGAATATAATCTTTCAAGATGGCTCATCTGGTTTTAATGCCACACCATGCTGTGCTACCCATACAAATGCCTTAGTCCTCATATCTCAGACAAACCTCAAAAACACCAATGTCTGTACATAGTGAGAGCAGAAGGGTCAAAAGCAGCCAAGTGAAAACCAAAATTAGCAACACTTAATGGGGGTCCCTGGATTAGGTGCAGTTTACATTCCAGTCCCACAGCAAAGTAAGTGTCTCTGCAACCACATGACTTGATTTTCAATTTTTGTGAAAACACAAAAAAGCACTGTGAATCACACAACCTACATCATCATTTTTAAATGATCCATTCCAGTTTCAGCAGTACGAAAACAATAGAAAAATCTTATTCATTTTGCCGAATGCTGTAATGACAATGCCTTAGAAACATGTCATTATCAGTTTTTGCACCTGCACAGAATTTTGAGATGCAAAGAAAATATTGTTCGGTGATATAACGATCCAACACAGTGCTGACATTTTTATGCAAGTTTTATATGGGTGGTTTATAAAAAGAATGGTATTGCCAATTTATGGGTTTATTTTAATGAATATGTGGGAGTTTCCATTCCCTGCCTGTGTCACCGTTCAGAGCAACTTCAAAAGAACCCAGCAGCTTTTATATTTAAATGAGTAGATAAATACATATCCCAGTTTCTTTATCACAAATTAATGTCAGCCTTGACACCCTGTATATTTCAGTTCCTCGGACTGAAAAAGAATCATGTGAAATCATTATTGCTTTTTGTGTAAGACACACAAATAGCTTCTCATCAAAAACAAATGACTCTTATGGATCAGTAATCAATTATGTATAACCAAAGGATATGCATCTCCGAACGCCTACCCGATTAAACTCCTCTGGCAGCTTGAGGTTTGCATCAGAAGTTTCAAACTCACATTTTCTTAAATTAAAGAAATTCCAAGTGGCTGTGCCAGGCTACTAAATAATATGCCATTTACATGCACTCATAATATAATGTCCATTATTTTAGTATTTTAGTATGTGGCTCTGTTACGGGGACTTACCTCAGTAACCAAAAAGAGACCACTGTTTACCCTTGGGACACATTCAAATCCCAGCTCCTGTCCCTCAGTTACTTAATTTTCTACTATGCAGATGTATTCAGGGGTGTAATCCCCTTGACGGGCAGTTTTTCTGCCTAAAAGATATCCGATTTACAGCAATTACTGAGAATGCATTCTTGTTATCTACGCAAAAAAAGTAAATACTAATTTGCAAACAGGGTTTTCACATCAAAATGTTCTAAAAATGTTTAGAATAATGTTTGATTTTGGGTTTGGTCATTCGTTTGGTTACCTCAGCCTTTATCCATAGATTGTACGGACATTATAATTATGAGTGACTGCAGATTAACAGACCATTGCTACTGGCACTGAAGTCAGGCCATATAATGATGATGACACTTGCAAATTTATTTATTTATTTGTTATTGCTAAAAGTAATACCTACTACAGCTGTATGTTAAAGCTTCCTCTTCCTTCCATTTTCCTAATAAATTAAGGACCACGCAGCTTCCTCATAAAAGGATCCCATAAGAATGGTCTACAGCAGCCAGCCATGCATGCAGAGAGGGTAACACTGCTATCGTCTTCATTTATTACATTACATTGCATTACATTGCAGGCTTTTAGCATGATGCTAGCTAACCATTATACTAAGCTGCCGCCATTCACCATCCAAGGTGTAACTGGGTCATTCTTTGAGAAAACAGCAAAAGTGTTGCGTTTTATTTTAATTATGCCACACAGCCAGTTAACAAGGTATTATATACTCATCTTGCAATATTTATGAATTAGGCCTGCTTCTAAACTTTTGGTCAGTATTTTGTCTTCTAGCTGTTCTACTAATCTTACAGTAGCTTATGGAATTTTCCACAAGCAATGTTGTTAAATATTTCTTTTTTTTTTTCTCTTTTTTTCTCCATATCTCAAGAACCAAGCAGCAGACAGGAATGTGCAGATACATTTTTGTATGAGATTAAATGCACACAGTTTAAGCAAAGACATGCAGCCAGGCAACAGTTAATCCCTGCTTAATGCTGTTATGTTCCTGAGTGTTTTTTATGTAGTTACACATTTCAGCTCTCCTCTTTCTATGTCTCAGACAGCAAAATTATTAAAACATGGATATTGTGCCATATCTTGCTATCCTCCAAAAGCAGACATAATCATATTAATTTTAGGATATATCTCCAGCCTCGAATGAGCACACAGTCACTTGCACTTTCCCTTCTATTTAGCAGTACTCACCACATCATGCAAAAGTTTACAGCTCCCAGAATTTAATTTATGAAGCCGTCACCTCAGGCTTTTTAGGAAAACTCATTCTCATTTAAAATAAATCTGAATAAGATATGCCTGTTTACACTACAGTAGTATGACAAAAAAACATCTAATATTATAAAGAATATGTACAAACAAAAAGACCTGTTTTCAATGGTATGGTGAGTTCAGCAATCAGCTCACTGATTGAGCTTTGTGTATGTAATGTAAAATGAAGATTTGTATTTGTTATTAGAATACATACATTTCTTGAATCCAGACAAATTTGCTTTATTTAAAATACTCTCTCTCACACACACACACACACACACACACACACATTTTATATATATATATATATATATATATATATATATATATATATATATATATTATCCCATTCTTCTTACAATCTTACAAGACTTGTTATGTTACAGGGCGTGATTCTGCTCATATTAACTTATAATACATATAATTAAGCCAAGGACCAATTTAAGCTGCTGCTCTAAAGATTGTAGGTTCTTTTTGTCTGGATGATAGTAATTAGTCAGGTTATCATCAATGTCAGTGCAGGTTTGAATAAGAATTTGTACAATACCTGTATGAATCGTCACCAGTTTATTAATTGCGACATTTCTTTAGCTTTTATATAGACACCCATTAGTCTCACATTATGTTAATGAGAATTCTGACCATTCACTTTATTCTGAGAATTTGTCACAAAATTTGTGACAGAGATGCATGAATTGTACAACATATTGATTTTATCCCCTTTTCTTATCAGTATATCATCTCAAAGAAAAATTCTATATTTTTAAATATTTTTTTCACAATATTCAAATATAAAAGTATATTGTTCAAATATGAAAAAATATAACCTGACCATGGATAACAAGACCCACGTTTCAAAAGCATGTTTGCTGGAAAATGACCTGGCTTTGTCCTTGTAATGTTGTATTTTTCTGTCCGTAAATGTATAGTTCCGTGAGGGCAGATAACAGTGCCTATTCTGTTTTTTTCTTCTGGAACTGTAAAATTTCAGATTTTTGCCTTTGTCATCATTGGCAACATATTAAGACGTAGACCTTTCCTGCCATCTCCTACTGCAACAGCATTTAAATCCGATAGGACTGGGGACTTTAATGGCTGTCTGTATGAAATTAGCCTGTTGTGCCTTTTTCTGTGCTGAGCTCGCTAGCAAAGTAGTTATATTCAACACAATGGAGAACTGAGCAGTAGATATACCTAGCTTATAAGCTTTTCTATTCAATTATGAAGCACAGCTGATATTCTGTTGTACAAACAACAGTATATATACAATGTTGGCGGGGCCAAGCAAAGGCGTCATCGTCCCATAAAGAAAATGGGTTCTTGAGGGTACAATGAAGGGCGGATGAACAGCTTTGACTGCATTTATAATACACGTGATTGCGCTTTTTCATTTCAACTAAGATCAGAGAGTGATGCATATTTGCTTACCCTCAGTAAAAACCACGACTTCATTGGTTGCCGGACAATTTAAGGTTGGGAGTGTATTCAAACTAATACCACATTTGGAGCAGTAGGGAAAGTGTTTGTGTGATTAATGGTGGGGCAGGATAATGGTGTAGTGAATAGTACTGTTGCCTCATGTCAAGAACGGCTCACATCCTGGGTCTGAATCCCGGACTTTCTGTGTGTTTGCATGTTCTCCTCGTGTCTGCATGGGTTTCCTCTGGGTACTCTGGTCTCCTCCCACGGTCCGAAGACATGCAGGTAAGCTAATTGAAGACTCTAAATTGTCCATAGGTATGAGTGTGTGAGTGAACGGTGTTTGGACTGCAATGGACTGTCCAGGGTGTATTCCTGCCTCTCATCGCCCAATGCATTCTGCGATAGGCTCCCCCCCAACCCCCTCAACATAAATCTGGGATTTAATTATGCACAATTGCATATTACATAATATTGCAGGCAGTATTACTCTCATAGTCTCATAGTACTCTCACAGTTTTAATGTAATAGGAGAACAAACCTCTGATTTATGGGTTTCATGTATTCCTGTCATTTCCTGCTCAGGGCAGAAACACTTTTTGAGAGACATACCATGACTCAACTGATATAAGCCAGCCAGACTCAATATGCCAAATTACAGGTCAGTGAGTTTGATGATTCATGAGCAGATGTTTTAAACCTTTAGTGAAATATGGAAATATGGGTGCTACTGTACATTTCCTGCATTTAGCAGGCACTCTTATCCAGAACAACCTACATAGCTGACATTCATTTACATACAATCCATTTATACAGCTGGATATTTTCAATAATTCAGGTTAAGTACTTTGTTCAAGGATACAAGGGCAGTGCGCCGGCTGAGCATCAAACCCATAACCTTGGTTCTTTTGCACATACCCAGGGTGTGTGTGTGTGTGTGTGTGTGTGTGTGTGTGTGTGTGTGTGTGTGTGTATATATATATATATATATATATATATATATATATATAAAATAAATTTTAAAATATTAAAGGCAAAGTAAATGAAAGGATAAATGGGGGGCAATGACACTATTACAGGCACATGGCAAACCAAATGGTTTGGCTTGAAAGACGCTTTAGAAATTTTGAAAGCATTCTTAAAATGTTATTGTAGTATTGGTGCTTTGGTGTTTCAAAAGCAAGTACATGCTTATTTTCTTAATAAATTCCCGTGGGGGTTACAAATTCTAAATTGGCCTCATTCTCAAAACAAATGAAGACTCCTCCAAGGCCTTTCAAAACTATGGTAATGTCTTAGGCTACATGAGAATAAATCCGTGATGGTAAAATCAAACAATCTCTTTCGGATTCGTAGGAGATGGGAACACCCAATTCCCGTTATAAATACTGTGTTATAATCACATGGTCATTGCACACTAAAACACTGCAGATAAAATAGCTTGGTAACCAGTGGCCAGATGGCTATGGAACTAATGTTTGCATAGCACTAAAGGAGATGTTCTAGCTAGCTAGAACAGTTTGCCGTGGGTGTGACTAATACATTATTCAGACAGTGTTGACAGGATTTCCAGCTATTGCTGGATATCTAGCCCTCCATTGCTATGTGCCACATATTTCAAAAACCCAGGAAAACAATGTGGGTCCACCAGTATGATTGCGTTACAGGTATGATTGGATCTGGTGATACGATTTTATCCAATGTTGCCCAACATTGTGTCATTTATAATGTTAAAAGTCATTGCTGAAATGCATGACAATTGATAGCTGATTGCTTTGTCTCATAATCAGGAATTTTCTTGTCCTGTTTTATTAGACCACATAATCCTGGTTGGGAGTGGCGCCACTGTGTTACGAATCAGTTATTGAGACTGTTCTGTAGGGCTTAGACATTGTCTGAGAATTTTTGTGGTGCTGTCAACTGGCGCAACATGTCATTTGGAAGACAGAAGCTTTATAAAGGACAACGTCATCTGCGGTTGATTTGTGTTGTCAGAAAATGCCATGAGGACAGACTGCCAGAAAAAAGAGCCTGTCTTTTGCCTCTTATGGAATCCCTAATTATTGCACATGAGCACCATGACTGTTGTCACCATGTATTCAAATCAAAATTGTACAAGGAGATAAATTGGGGATCAGCCTACTAAAATAAACTGCATGATCCTCTCCAGCTAAAATTAAGCTGTTTATTTTTATATGATGGCTGATTAGATTACAGAAAGAGCAATATGTGCCTGTCAGCCATTTTTTTTCAGTTCAGCTCATCAAAAACAAAACGTATATGAGTTTTGATGGATAACCGGTGAAAATCCACGCCTGCCTGGGCTTATTATTTCTCAAAAGTTTTTCAAGCCTTCAGAGTTCCCATCAAACTTTGTAAAAGCTTTTAATGAAGAAAACTGAAACAAAACTGAAAAAAATATGAAAATGTGAATTTAGTATTTTTAGACTGGCGTCTCATTTTGCCAGAGCTGGTCGCAGTTTAAAGTTCTGTGTAACTACCATTGTCGACAGGACCACCTGACAGTGGGGAGTAGACCAGGCTTAGATTTTTTCCCACTGCCTCCATCATAGCCATCTGTAGGACTGTAAAACGGCTGTGCTCTGGGAAAATAAATGGGAGGAGCCCTGAACACAGAAACATCACACGTTTATCATCCCTGCCATGCACGCAGTGCTTTCACAACAATGGCCATGTTCACACCCAGCCTACCGCTGGTTCCTGGGAGAGTGGTACTACATTAAATAATAATCAGTTTGGTGAAGAAATTTAGGATCTGGGTTTGTAACCAGGAAGTCTGTTGGTTGAAAACCAAGTATAACACTGCTTGCTGTTCCACTGAGCAAAATGCTTCAGTTGAAGCAGTCGGCTGAATAAATGAAGAAAGCTGCACTCGTAGAAATGCACAGTGTTCCAAAACACAGAGCTGCTTGGGGAATGCAGAACAGCAGTGCATTCTGGGACTGCCATTGTGGCTTGGCAGTCTGTGGCAGTGTCAGGTGTCACAGCCATCTGGGAAGCTAGTAAAGACAGAGCGGGTGGGTACTCCAGTCCAGCCTGTCATGCACTTCACCCCTACAGAGCCTCTAGAGGACGGGAGGGGTGCTGCACCATAAGCAGTGGAAGCTCTGCTCACAGGCATAGCTATAGCTGTTTTTAGGTAGTAATTAGTGCATGGGCATGGGCATGGGTGTTGATGGGCTTTCCTTCCCTGCTTGCTTTAGCTCTGCTGGGTGCTGTTTGGCGGGCAGGATTCATTCTGATTGGTGCTTAAGGATGGTGTTCCACAGGCAGGGAGGGTAACAGGGCAGTAAGGCCTTGCACTGCAGGGTGATTTTAGTTTACATTGTTTGAGTTTTCTATTCTATTTACAATTTCTTTCTATTTAATTTCAGTTTTAGTTTCTGAGTTGCTGGTCATTTTATTTTAGTTTTTGTTTTGGACACCCGCTTCTGTTTAGTTTTAGTATTATTATTAGTTTTAGTTTTGATTTTAGTTCTAGTTTAGTATGCAAAAACATGATGGTCTCAACACATTTAACACGAATGAATTTTATTGACACCAAACTAAAATTATTTGAAATACATCTCTACACTCTATTTTGACAGAGCTTAACTGACCACTTAAATTCAGCCAGCTGAAAAACGTTTGAACTGTTCTTTTAAATAGTGAAAGGCTGTAATGAAAATCAAAAAAAAAAAAAGTTTGTTTATGCATTTACGTTCACCACACACTGTGTTTTCTAGTCACTTTGACTTAGTGAAATAGGACTGCGATTCAATCAAGCAGAATTTTTGAGTTTATTTTCAAAAGCACTCGGCTCCAAGGAAGAGTCCATTCTGTTCCTTAGTCCAGAGGGCAGCTGGCCACACACTGAGAAGACCCTCTCAACAGCCTTATGCCACAAATTTTGTTTGCAGTAATAACTATGCAGTTGCTTTTATCAGCAACATTAGTGCATTCCAAATGCTCCCAAATGCTACTTTTTCTTTTTACGACCACCAGACACTTGAGAGCTAACTGTAGGCTGGCTCCATTAAGAAAAGTGTTTTTTCTCTTTGCAAAAATGTGCCCAGAATGAATTTTGCCACTTAATCTGAAATAATCCAGACGGTGCCCTATAGTGGTCATTGCGATCAAGCAATAGCACAGGGGGTAAGCTGTTCTATGTTTATGGCCCGGAGTTTCTTCTTTTTTTAGGCAAAAAGATCTTGATTGCCTAAAAGAAAAACGAAAGAAAATGTTTTAATTTCAGTTTTGTTTACATTTTTCACCCAAGCTTCAGTTTTAGTTTTGATTTCAATGAACAAATTGATTTTTTTAAATTGATTTTGTTCGTTTCAGTTTCACTTTTAACGATAATAACCTTGCCGCAGTGGCAGCAGCAACAGGAAGGTGTACTGCGTGCGAGAAGTCGGCGTGCGTGCACGGTCGAGCTAAAGCAAGCAGGGGAGTAGTTCAACATCCAGAACAACCGCAGCCAGGGAAACAGAGAGACATCGGTCATGCAGCAGCGTTGGCGACATGGTGACATAAGCCACCGTGAAGAAAGCCTTCCCCGGTGGCTTCCGCCGCGCCGCGCCGCGCAGCGCGCACCCCTACTTATGTGAGCGTACCGAGGGAACAGCTGCGTGTGTGACACCGCAGGGGGGCTCCAGGGACTGGCACCGCAACGGGCCACAAACATGTGCATCTAAAACGTGTGCGTACACTGATTAACACACAGCTACAGTCGCAGGAAGTAGCCAATCTGAGGCTGAGCAGCTGGAGAGTGCAGGGGAATTCTGAGGGACCACATGGTCGAAATGAACTCCCACAGGAACTGCACACGGACAAGCGCGGTCCTTGTGGCGCACCACTCGGTCTGACATTACAAGGGCTGGGAGGGCCTGCTCGCTGTAAAGGTGCAGAGGTTGTCTGCTGACCACTGTAAAGGCCATATAATTTAGCAAACATGACAAACAAGCTCTCCACTGGAATGGCCATTCGGAACAACACCTCAAATGAAAAGGACAGGAATGTGGGGCAGGAGTCATAGCCTGGCTAGGGGGAGGAGTCATGGCTTAAATGGTGCTTGTTCCTTATTCAACCAGGAGCAAGGCAGAATGCAGGCGCACGCGCACACACACACACACACACACAACCAAACCACACATTTTTCTTCCTGTCCATTAGGCTCCAAGTAGCAATACCTCTCAGTTAAGGGGGAGTACAGACATCTCTTGACTTGATACCGCATGCTGCATGCTATAGTAATAATGTCAGTCCCTGCTCAGAGATGAACTTCGCCCAGTAACCAGGAGTCAAAGCGACAGAGATTTCCCTGCCATAAATAAGTGACAGAGAGGGAGAATAAAGCAGTTACAGCTATCAGCTAAAAAGGAACCCCAGCCCCCTCCTCCCCCACCCCAAGCCTCCTGCATCCATTCAGGAATCTCACAGAGGACCCAGTGTGCTGTTTACTGCTGAGGCTGAACAAGGGGACAAGCACTGCATCTACTTACAGCCTTCAATGCACGTCAGAGAGCGGGAATAGCACGCTCACGGTGGCCTCTCCCGCACCGAACCCACATTTTCCGTCAGAGTTCCGACAGAAATCTCGCAGAAGTACAGCTTAATTCCTGCAGCACTGAATTCCCACAGCAGTCATTATGCTGCATGCTGTTAGTGTCCTTCCTACAGTAGCGAACCACTGTAGACATGACTGTAGACATTAGTACTCAAAATTACAATTTATATCCTTTTTGAAATGATTAATTATGCATGTTGTTGCCACTGCATTTCAAATCTCAATCTCGTTTTTTGCTTGCTTTCAGACAGTAGAAAAAGAACAGACAAAAAAACCTACTGTACATTCATTGTGTCTCCTACACACATGCTACTATTTTTTCCTGCACCTCCTTTACAGTGTTCCTCTCCTACATACCGACCACAATGTATCCAAATTTGGAAGCACATTACATAAAAGACTGTTTTCAGCATTCACAGACAGTGTAGCATCTCGCAAGAGAAAGAATTAACAATTCTTGCTTTCATACATAAATTAGTCTATTCAGCTCTGGAAACATTAATACTAGAGGGAATGTCTTTCTGCCACATAATCCCATGTCTATTTCATTATCTCTTCAACCAACAAAATGATCTGTGTCTGTATCTATAATAAGACAGAATCCGGAAGTCACTGGAAGTATAGCCAAATTGTTTTTTTTTTGTTTTTTTTCCAACTTAATTTCACTCAGCTTGCACTTGTTGGCCTTTTAAAGCTCCTTTAAAACCAACTTTTACACCATAACCCTTTTCCTTAATGAATGAACATAGATGTAGCTCCTTAATTTTTTTTATAGATTTGTCATAAAGTAGCTACATGATTAATTAAACCCACCCCCATGGTTTACAGGACAATGAACAATCAGTAGCTCAAAAAGTGCACAGTTCATAAACGACGACAAGCTAATTGGAACTATGGGATCTCAAGCTTTTGATAACAATTTGATTACCTTGTCAAAATAATGTTAATAACATTTTTGTCAAATAAATGAAAATTAGAGTATCATTGTAATTTTTTCGCTGCTTTACATAAACATACAGATCTGAACGAAACTAAACTGAAACCATGACGTCAAACCCCACTACAAGAGCCATTATCACCTTCTTAACCAACAAAGTCCATCATCAGTCCACACACTCCACAAACAGAACTTGCACAAAATATAAAATATTTAACCTTTCCGTCCTGCAAAGGTTGTGTCGGAAGAGATATCAGTCTGCATCCCTGATCAATTTATATGATCTCAAAGATCCATCGACTGCATCCTTTTCCTCTATGGTTTCCCAAGCCGATTCCATATCACCGTGTTTCAGTCGAGCTGTGCAGGGTAGTCATCTCCCACTGACACTCTGGATATCGTGCCAGATCTATTGCCAACTGTGTCACAAAGGACGGAATATGGAAGGCTGCCACTCCTCCTTGAGCCTTGACTTCCCATACTGTACACCTCAAGTGCAGTGAGAATTCTACCATTCACAATAATCTAGCGTCTTACAAACACGCCTGTGTTGTTCAGCTAAACAGGGCCAATACAAATACTAAGGCCTGGATCACAATGCAATGCAACCTTCTCGGCTGAATTTTCTCAGAAAAGCCATTTAAGAGTGGTACTAATGGCAGCAAAGTGTGAACTGCATCTCACCGAGATCTTAGCAAAGCAAATCAAAGCAAAGGGATTCAATTGCAATTCCAGTCGTTCAGAATATAAGAACATTTATAAAGTGAAGTTATTTTAAAATTGTGGAATAGGGAATAGGTATTATCTGTCATGCTGAAATGCTGCAGAGAACACAGTTTTCTCCTGTATTTCTCTTATCTTTGCAGCATATTGTTTCCCCCACGAAGAAAGTCCTGAGCAACCTGTTTTATGTTTTCTGGAAAACAAGAAATAATAAAAATTTTCTCTGTGCCAATGGTGGTAATCTGCAAAGACAACAGTGACAAAAGACATATTGAGGAGATTAGGGTTGAAAGACCCAGTGCAATCTGTTTTTCTCATACATTTAAAGTGTTCATTAGTGCCACAATATTTATACTTGCTTTTTCAAAATTTATAAAACTGAAGAAATATAATGTTCATTAGATGTAACGTTTGTCTTTATAAGCATGAGAGCTGGAGGTCTGACACAATGTGGTCTTTCAGCAGTGGTTATTCAGTGCATGCTCGCTTCTGTTTGGTAGCATGCTACAGAGAGGCACAGCCGATTGGTTAAAATATAAACCACAATTGATTTGCTTACCCAAGTATCATGAGCAGCAAAAGACCTATCCCTGTAGTGGGTCAGTAATAATACTGAAAATATAAGGCAATTGGTGTGAGCAGAAAAACAAAGCAAACAATCAATCTAAATTAAATTCTGTTTAAATTTATAAATGCAAATAAATAAGTCGGACGATCTTCTGCAGGTTAACTAGCTGTTACCTACAAGGAAACCACTGCTGCCCATTTTCCAAACTCAGAAAAACAATGAATAAAGGAACATAAAACACTGCAGTGACGGCCCAGAAGATTTTTTTATATGAAAAGAGACTACAGCGACAGCTTTGCGCTGGTTATAAAAGAGACCATAGCCTTGCACCGGTTATAAACGCAGCCGCACTGGCGGATGAAATAGGCAATCACCAGACCAAGTACAAGGTCTGGGACGAGTCATTTAAAGTGAGAGATCCTGGGGTCACGTCAGTGTAACACCATACATGAAACGCAGTCAAAGCCTTCATCCCCAAGGTCGAAGCACAACAGCCGCCAAAGTGATCATAATTGTTTATATCTGCCAAACTGCCTGCAGTCTGAACCTGAGGCTGACCTTCCCCATTCAGATTGATAAATCTTTTTAACTGCACATAAACCCCACATTAATTTCTTTGGCTGTTTTAATTTCTTTTGTTTCGTCTTTTTTTTTTTTTTTTGACTTATCAACTATTTTTTCTGAATGTATTTCAGAACCATAATAGCAAACCAGTGTTAATCAACACAGGTCAGAAGCAACAGTTCATTTTCTCAGAAAAAACAACACGTTGGTGAACCAATAATTCCATTCTGTTGTCTTTGAACTTGAAACACAAAAAGCATAACAAAATATCTCAGTTTTTATATTTGAGGAAGTTTGTCTTGTGTGAAGTTAGTCTTTGAAATTTGTTTCTTAAGTGGCGATTTTACTGTCCCCTAATCAATGTGAAATAAGCCACATAATCCAAATTATTTCAGGGTGTTTTTCTGGGTCATATAACACTTGGGATTGTTCCAAATACAGGAGTCAGGAACATGCAAGATAGATGTATATTGTTTTGATTCTATTTTCCTTCTTTCCTCCATTTTTCTAAATACATGCCTACGTGTGTAGTTATATAGAAATACTTGCCACAGTTCAAGGTAAACGAACCTATTTTTACACTTTGAAATTGAAGACCCCGGATTTGGCTGTGTTTGAATCGGACTCTGACATTTAAGCTATGTGACTTATGACTCATTTAATTTTCTTTTACAAAATGAAGTCTACCTTTGGGAGCTATCCAATAGTGCAATGCTATTTCCCTATCTTTCAGACATTAAAGGCTTGCTGCTTGGCAACAGAAAATGTGCGCATGTGTGGGCGTAACACACAAACAGATAATCAGCACCTACATTTCTCAGGCACTTACTACAGTGCAAGAACATATCTGTGACCAAAAAGAAAAATAGCACATATATCATAAAGGATGTCTGTGGCTAAAAATAAAAAAAATAAAACATTGACACTACAGTACATATTTCATCTCTCCAAGTAATATACTCTTCAATTTTATTTCTGATTTTTTAATTTATTTATAATTTTTTTATGGAGTGCCAATTCATGGAGAACAAAAGGACAAAGTAAAAAGGAAAAAAGAAAAGAAAATTTAAAAAGTAAAGCAATGACTGCCATTATTTCTGGTTTCCTCCAATTGTGCAACTGTTTCCAGTGACAAGGGATGGGAACAAACTTGGAGATGGTGGCTTGTGGCATTTTACGTGGTGACTCGGATGGCACGTGACATGCACACATGCAGAGCGACCCTATGTGATGGCTGCAGACACTCCCGGGAGCCCGATTCACAGCTGCACATGCACACAATGTAGTCAAAATGACACCAATGAATTCACACTCCAATTGAGAGACACAGCCCTTGCTGTCTCGTTTGTTTACGTTAGTGTGGAAGTTTTAGCCAACCTAGGTTTCCAAATAAACCATATTGCTTCTCAGTGTTTCAGTATTGCTAAAACATTTTAACTGTAAAAATGGGTTTAAAATGTCTATGGCTATTGGAAACCGGTTAAGGTTACATGTACATTAAGTGTTTTGTGTACTACCTGTAAATGAATTAATAAGCTATATATTACAGAACCCAGTTAGAAAACAGTGGTACCTGCAATGCGAAGCAATCTTTTGCTCACTTACAATATGACCAATGAAAACTAAAATCAATTCCATTGATCGTTATGTTGCTTTCCAGTATCCAAGGCTGCAGCTATGAATTCCCAGGCCCAGGACAAAATATCTACAAGGTCTACAAAGGCTATGTCTCAGCCATAAAACAGATCCACCAAAAACATAATATTATTTGTAAATCTGCTGAGGTAACACTGTTTTTGCTTGAAGAGGCGACCAATTAAGATCCAGAAGAAGTAGGTCTCCATTACTGTAAGCTGGAAATAGTACATTGGTAGTAGTGACCTTTGGAAAGTATGCAAAATATGGTGTGACTGGGGATGACAGTTGCCTTTTGCTAAGCGCTTACCTGAACACTCTGCCTCTGGCTCCTTGCTGAATGAACAGATCTTTATAGACAACTGCTCTAAGCAGAACAGCATGACCATTGCCACTAATATAGCAGGCTTCTCCTCTGATGGAAATTGCACAAACAAAACAATGTTAGAACGGTGGTCAAAAGACAACCAAAATATTCACAGTGTCCTACCATTTTAGATGGAGTATTTTGGTGTGAAGAGCTGTAGAGGAGGCATTTTAGAGCATCATTATAACAATTTCACAGTTTTTAGCAGGCAGTCCAAGTAATGATGCTGCTCGAACCATCTTAGTTTTGTTAGGAATATTGGGGACCAAGCACCATGTAAACATCCTATTTATGTTGTTCAGATTCTTCCACCATATTGGGAAAGAAAGCAATGAAGTTCACAGCAATGCTCGGAAACTTACTGAACTTGGCGTGTTTGCAAAGGATCACATGACACATATGCTTGCATACTGTATGCAGTATTGCAGCAAGCAGCTCTTGGCCTGTTTGTTGTGTAGAAATGAGACTTGCTAATCGATTCAGGTTAGTTATTGCTTGGTCATCTCTTCCGTAATAGTTTTTTTAAATTTAGTTGCTCATGGATTACCACATTTTCAGTGTGTAGGGTGAACATATGCCACCACAAAACTATTATACTTTCCATGTAATCACAGAAATAAAAGAATTATAAAATGTGAAAATAATACCTGATAACCTGGACCCCTTATTTGTAGTTTGTTGCTGCATGTTTCCATTACCATTTATGTAGATGTAAGTCTTGAGTTTGATCCGAGAATTGATATCATATCAATTATTTAAAAGTTTTTTGGAAATAAAATACTTCAGGCTACTTCCAATAATTGTCTTATCAGTAGGCTACAGTAAATGTCTCTGTTTATTGTTACTGTTGTTTTAAAACAGAGTATAATCAGGTAAAAGCTTTGTGCATGACCTTTATAAAAATTCTCCTAGCCAAAGGAAATGTCAATGACATTCTCACATCCCAAATGTCTGTTCCTTTCTTCCATACACTGAAAAGCAACAAACAGTAAATACTTTTTTCAACCTGTTTAACACATTCAGGCACATCATTAGCCAGAATGTGACATCATCAGGGTGATATCATGGTACTGGTACAAAAATATGATATGATATTCTGTAACACCAGTTCACCAAGCAGCCTCTGTTTACATAGAGATTGTATAATTAGCTAGCAAGCTATTATGGAAACTAACATTTTCTAGGCTATAAATGTAGTGGCAGTTAAACTACAGTTGTTTTATCATCATTGTTAAAGCCTTCATTAGCAAGCTTAGACCTTAGCACCACTGAGCTACTGCTAACTCAATGGCTTAGTTTCTATGAAATCTAACCGTGATTGCAAACAGCAAGTCTGTTATTCTGGTAACAATAAAGCCTCTAGTACCACAGTCAATGTTCCAAATAAGATCTTATTGAAATGTTACTTTAACTGCTTTAGTTATATTATTATAACTAAATTACTGGAATTATTGGACTGCACTGCTGCCCATTGGTGAGGGAAAATATGATTGTATGATTGAAAACACCATTGTTTTTTGCTATATTAAATGTTGTCACATGTACACTATAATTCTTCATATGTACACAATCATTTCTTGACTTTATCTGATGAAAATTTACACCTCTAGCTGATGTAGAGACTCAGGGACCACAGCTTCTCTGTAATAAGTGACTGCTATTGTAATGAAGAATTCTACTATTTGAATTGCTGGCTCGATAATATCTGGAGATGTAAATCTTTCCATTGATCTCCACAAACTCTTTGTGTTGAAGACGGCTTCTCGGTCTGCAGGAATCCAAACACTGTTAACAGGGGCTGACATCACGGTTAGAGGTTCATTATGTACACAATGAAGCATGGCACGTATTCCCTCCACAAACTCTTCAGCAGGACCTGCTGCAGGTCCAATCAATCCCACTCATGTCATCTATGGCTGCTGAATCACGCCAGACTGGTGATTGGCTGAATCACACCGGATTGGCGATTGGGCTGAATCACACCAGATTGGTTATTGACTGAATCACACCAGATGATTGGGTGCTTAAATTTCAACCAGCTGCTTATATGAGGTCTTTCCACCTTCATATTGTCCCATATGTCATAAAGCAAATACAGTTTTTTGGTGTTTTTGCACTATTTCAATACTGTGGCTAAACAATGTCCTGTACTACCGTACTGATAATGAATATGCATGTATCAAGGAGCAAATAGGCATTTCATAATTGTACTTATCAATCTGTAGTAGCTTTGAACTTTCATATCAGCTACATAATTAGGGAGGGAGCGAGGCGGGGGGAAAACATTCTTTCAGTCTACCGAAGAAGCTCTTTCTTCTGAGCTTTAGCACAAATCTTCGTTCAGAGGCCCTTCCTGAAGTCAAACAAACCATCAGCAACGAGAGAGAAGCTCAGATCACCTCCAGCCTTCGAAGTGCATTCCATAAAGACCGGCAATAAAATAAATTTCTTCTATTCATATTCAAACCAGTCATTGTGTGCAAGATTTCAGCTGATATACTGGCCTTGAGTGTTACATACAAAAGTTCTGATCTTGGTTTTGCAGTTCAGACAAAGTAATATGTTCTGGGAGAGAGGCATGAATCCTTTTTTTTATATATAAAATTACACTTTTCAAGCAGTGAAAGCCGTCATGTGTCCTTTGGCTTCTCCATATAATCTCACATTCATAAAGACCCATAGAAATACAGATTAGAATGGGAACTGAAAACACAAAGGGCTCATTCAGAGAGCAGACTTTTTAAAACAATGCAGTGATTAATACTATCAGGTGAGTTCTTTTCCATTGTCAGCCTGTAAGGATTCCCACAAACGCATGAAAAATCGTTTAATCTTGTTCTTGCATTTTTTTTTAAAAGCAACAAATTTAATTTCGTCCAGCTATAGATAAAAAATAAATATTTCTTAAAAGTATATCAAAAATACAACTATTTTTGTTAAATAATATTCTATGATAAATATGGAAATATAATTATTCACACACACACACACACACACACACACACAAGGAGCAAAGTATTGGATTTCATAACCACAAATATATTAGCTAATCATTTTCTTTCATGGATGATGCCGTTTTTCCTAATTCCCAGATAGCACCCTGCTGCAGTCAAACTATGATTACACAGTGGCCTATTAGATATTATTTGTGCCTGGGTTGGTTTCAGTCCCTGGTGAGGTGGAACTGGATTAATTTGTTTTTGAGTATTTCTGGTTCAGTTTCTAAACAAATAATTGGTAATGTACAAACCATAAATTAATTTTATTGGATT